>NW_024734176.1:0-17500 GCF_018991925.1 Homarus americanus | reverse complement strand
CAAGGGGCCCATTAATAAGGCCCATTAATACAAGGCCCATTAAGACAAGAGGCCCATTAAGACAAGGAGCCCATTAAGACAAGGGCCCATTGACATGGGGCCCATTAAGACAAGGCCCATTAGGACAGGCCCATTAAGACATACAACAGCCTTTGGTGCCCGGATAATAGAGGAAATTCCAAGCAGGTGAATCACAGGTGTGTGTGTGTGTGTGTGTGTGTGTGTGTGTGTGTGTGTGTGTGTGTGTGTGTGTGTGTGTGTGTGTGTGTGTGTGTGTGTGTGTGTGTGTGTGTGTGTGTGTGTGTGTGTGTGTGTGTGTGTGTGTGTGTGTGTATAAATTTGTAAGAATGTGTGTACGTATTTGTGAGTATGTAAATGTGTAATTTGTAAGTAATCCTACGATCTCTGCACAGACCTTCACCGCTGACGTTGTGTAAAGTGTGTAGACAAATGAGAGAGAGAGAGAGAGTGTTAGTTCTCACTCTTCTATACCAAACCTCCAACACCTGCTCTCCCCCACCCTCCCCCCCCTCTCCCCACACCTCTCACCCCACTCCCCCTCTCCCCACCCACCTCACCCCCACCAATCACCGCCCTAAAGGTTCCTCCTGGATCACTATCTGTGGACAGTAGTATAGATGTCTCCCCACCCCTCCTACCATCCTCCCCCTCTCCCACCATCCCTCCTCCCCCCCCTTCCTTCCCCCTCCTCCTTCCCCTCTTCCTCTCCTCCTCCTCTTTCTCCCCCTCTCCTTCCTTCTTCTTCTCCACCCTCCACCGCCCTCATCCTCTGTCTTCCTCTCCCCACCCCTCTCTCTCTCACATCTCTCCCTCCCTATCCTGGTCAGCTGAAGAGGGGAGGGATAAGGAAGAAGGGGAGGGGAAGGGGGGAGAGGGAGAAGGGGGGAGAGAGGGGGAAGGGGGGAAAATAGGGGGATAAGGAAGAGGGGAAGGGGGAGAGAGGGAGGAAGGGGGGGAGAGGAGGGGGAAGGGGGAAAATAGGGATAAGGAAGAAGGGAGGGAAGGGGGAGGGGGAGGGGAGAAAGGGGGGAAACAAGTAAAAAATACCTCCATATGGCAACACCGTATATCTAAGTGAGTTACCAATTACATATTTTTTTATCTATTAATTCTCTATTTAATTTTGATCAATAACCATCTACAAAAAATAGGATAGATTTGATATAGATTCTAATTATATATAAGTAATTAGAGGTTAATTAGATTGTTATATAGGAGATAAAAGGATAATTAATTTGTGAATAGGTATTGTCGGGAAGCAAGGTCAGGTAAGGTTGCCATATGTCGCCACTTACTTTATTGAGAGAGAGAGAGAGAGAGAGAGAGAGAGACTATTTGAGACGACTTAAACACGTTGGGTCAACTCAGGTCAACAGTAGGGGTGTGTTAGATTCTGTTTGACCTGTTCATACACACACACACACACACAAAGTTCCTCATAGCGTCAGTTTTGTGGAGTGAGTGAGTGAGTCAGGTGAGTCAGGTGAGTCGGTCAGATATGTTTTAGCATTTTCACTTACGTCTGAGACACACGGTGTTTAGTAATGGTCGCTGTAACGTGGTCCACTGTAACGGGTGGTGGTCGCTAGAACGGGGTGGTGGCCACTGTAACGGGGTGGTGGCCACTGTAACGGGGTGGTGTTCACTGTAACAGTGTGGTGGTCACTGTAACGGGGTGGTGGTCGCTGTAACGGGGTGGTGGCTACTGTAACGGGGTGGTGGCCACTGTAACAGAGTGGTCGTTGTAACAGGGTGGTCACTGTAACAGTGTGGTGGTCACTGTAACAGTGGTGGTCACGTAACAGTGTGGTGGTCACTAACGGGGTGGTGGTCGCTGTAACGGGGTGGTGGCCACTGTAACGCAGTGGTGGCCACTGTAACAGAGTGGTCGCTGTAACAGGGTGGTCACTGTAACAGTGTGGTGGTCACTGTAACGGGGTGGTGGCCACTGTAACGGGGTGGTGGCCACTGTAACGGGTGGTGGCCACTGTAACAGAGTGGTCGCTGTAACAGGGTGGTCACTGTAACAGTGTGGTAGTCACTGTAACGGGGTGGTGGTCACTGTAACGGGTGGTGGTCACTGTAACAGTGTGGTGGTCACTGTAACGGGGTGGTGGTCACTGTAACAGTGGGTGGTCACTGTAACAGTGTGGTGGTCACTGTAACAGTGTGGTGGTCACTGTAACAGTGTGGTGGTCACTGTAACAGTGGTGGTCACTGTAACAGTGTGGTGGTCACTGTAACAGTGTGGTGGTCACTGTAACAGTGTGGTGGTCACTGTAACAGTGTGGTGGTCACTGACTAGGTGGTCACTGTAACAGTGGTGGTCACTGCACAGGTGGTGGTCACTGTAACAGTGTGATGGTCACTGTAACAGTGTGGTACTGACAGTGGTGGTCACTGTAATAGTGGTGGTCACTGTAACAGTGTGGTGGTCACTGTAACAGTGTGGTGGTCACTAACAGTGTGGTGGTCACTGTAACAGTGTGGTGGTCACTGTAACAGTGTGGTGTCACTGTAACAGTGTGGTGGTTTTTGTAACAGTGTGGTGGTCACTGTAACAGGGTGGTCACTGTAACAGTGTGGTGGTCACTGTAACAGTGTGGTGGTCACTGTAACAGTGTGGTGGTCACTGTAACAGTGTGGTGGTCACTGTAACAGTGTGGTGGTCACTGTGAACAGTGTGGTGGTCACTGTAACAGGTGATGGTCACTGTAACAGTGGTGGTCACTGTAACAGTGTGTGGTCACTGTAACAGTGTGGTGTCACTGTAACAATGTGGTAGTCACTGTAACGGGTGGTGGTCACTGTAACAGTGTGGTGGTCACTGTAACGGTGGTCGTTATAGTTGGTCTGTAATTTCAAAAAACAGAATTTAATTTCTGTTTGTAAGGAATACATGTGTGTGTGTGTGTGTGTGTGTGTGTGTGTGTGTGTGTGTGTGTAGGACTATGTGTGTGTAGGACTGTATGCATGTATGTATGTATGTATGTATGTATGTATGTATGTATGTATGTATGTATGTCTACCTCACAAACTGCTATCAACAAACACCTGCCCATAATCCACCAAATAACAGACAGACAGACAGACAGACAGACACACCAACACTTCCACACACACACACACACACACCTGAAGATATTTTTAATTAGTGACTCCATCTTCCCCGCCGCTGGTCTAGGCCTGAGCTGCCCAACACTACCTCCATTTCCGTTCCTCTTCTGTTTGTCTCAGTGTTGGCATAAGCGTTGGGTATATTTTCAAACTAATTTCCTGTGATTGTGAGTTATTGCGGTGATTTATGGATTTATTTATGTGATTTTAGATATAGAGATTGATTTATAATATTGGGTTTAGTTGAGTTGATCGGAATATAGGAATAAAGATCGAAGAGTAAAAATCATAGATATGAAGTGTATGGCGGTTCTATTGCCTGCGGAGGTAAGAAGTGAACTAGAGGTCTTGGCTGGAAACAAGTTTTAGGGGTGAACCTCAGAGACGAGAAGTAACCTGTCGAGTGAGGACGTGTACGTGTGTGTCTGTTCATTTGTGTCGACCCATAGCGTAACTAATATGTTTAATCTATGGCGTACCTCAAGGAAACACTAAGGTCCATTACTGTTTAGGAAAATAAGAAAGTTAAGTGTTTAATAAGGCAAGTCCTCAAAGTGGCTTCATAAGGCGAAATATCGAGCTATGTGTCTATTAAGTGTCTAAGGTATTTAAGTGAGAAAGATTAAATATTACTTAGTATAGATAAGTGCCAATTGGTCGTTAGAACGTGGATTAACTACCCTACAACTGCTCGTTAAGGAAGGGTAAGTTGATAAGACCTTATTTTAAAACAACTTTTGTCTATTTAACGATATAAATGATATAAAAATACCTCTCCTAGTAGCTATTATAAAATACCTCTCCTAGTAGCTATTATTAAAATACCTCTCCTAGTAGCTATTTAATACTATTACCTCAAGGAAAAAAAATATAGCCTTTTGTTGAAATAGATTATATAGCATTCTACTCTTGAAATTAATTAATAAATTTTAATAATTATATATATGGGAACCTTAACTACGTCTCAATACACAACAAATTATTATATTAACATTCATGATAATTATATACATGTATATTATTTAAACTATATAAGTCTTACTGTTATAGCGATTATATAATTACCTCTAAGTTGTGATGATAAATGAAAAAAACACGACAAAATAATCGGTTTTATTGTTTAAATTCTGTTATTATTGTGATTGTGATGGTTTTAACTGTGTGGATATCTAGCTAGTTTATCCATCTATCTATCCACCTATCTATCCATCTATGCTAGTGGTAGAGGATAGATTATAGCCTCAAGTTTATCCATCTATCTATCCATCCATCTGGTAGAGGATAGATTACATGTCTCTCTGCGGTTAAGAGTCCACTGAGACGTCGTTGGGTTGGGTGGAGTCCCCAATGGTGGCTGGCAATTGCTGGGTCCTCTTGAGTGTTTTAAACCCAGTTGTTTAAAAAGGTTATGAGAACGGCGGCGTGTGGAGGGTTTGTGATATCAGGGGTGTAAGAAGGGTTGTGTTATCAGGGGTGTAAGAAGGGTTGTGTTATCAGGTGTAAGAAGGGCTGTGTTATCAGGGTGTAAGAAGGTTGTGACATCAGTGGGCTGGGTGATATCAGGGTAAGTAAAGGTTGTGTTATCAGGGGTGTAAGAAGGGTTGTGTTATCAGGGGTTGTAATATCAGGGGTTGTAACTGTTAAGAACATAAGAATGGAGGACACTGCAGCAGGCATACTGGCAGTCCCATTTACACCAACCCCATCGCTCATATATCCATCCACTCTGCTGTTTTTTCTCGTTCGTTAATATAAAACACCGTATATAAACAGATGTTGTTTATTGTTATTTGTAAACGAGGCTGGTGTTTACATTCATATGCGTGTTATTTGTAAACTAACTCCTGTGTAAACAATATAGGTTGTTTGCTGATAAGAAGATCATATGAGTCTGCAATAGAGGGTTGGTCTGCATGGTAGCTCCTGTCGAGTTACTACCACTCTCTATCATCCATGAATCTATCCAGCCTCCTTTTTAAACTTTCCAGCGTTCCCGCACTTACTAAAAGTTATGCTTGTTCCACTTCCTGTCTATCTATCTAGCCTCCTGTAAAGTTTTCCAGGTTCCAGCACTTACTAAAAGTTGCTTGCTGTCCACTCGTCCACCACCCTATTTTTGAACCAGTTCCTTCCTTCTCCCTCCTAAACCTAAACTTATCCAACTTAAATCCTGTTGCTCCGAGTCCTATCCTGCTCATATTATAAGAACTTTATCTATATCCCTTTATTGATTCCTTTCACCCACTTAAACTTTCTATCATCTCCTGCACCTCACACCCTCCCCGCACCTCCCCCGCACTTTTCGTCTTCTAGGAATGTAAGTTTTTTTAATGGAGAGTAGAGACGTGTTTGAGAGCTGGTAAACAAGGAGGTGTGTTTGTTTGAGAGATGATAAACAAGGAGTGTGTTTGTATGAGAGCTGGTAAACAAGGAGGTGTGTTTGTTTGAGAGATGATAAACAAGGGAGTGTGTTTGTATGAGAGCTGTAAACAAGGAGGTGTGTTTGTTTGAGAGATGGTAAACAAGGGAGTGTTTGTTTGAGAGCTGGTAAACAAGGAGGTGTGTTTGGAGAGATGGTAAACAAGGAGTGTGTTTGTTTGAGAGCTGGTAAACAAGGAGGTGTGTTTGTTTGAGAGATGGTAAACAAGGGAGTGTGTTTGTTTGAGAGATGGTAAACAATGGAGTGTGTTTTGTATGAGAGCTGGTAAACAAGGGAGTGTGTTTGTTTGAGAGCTGGTAAACAAGGGAGTGTGTTTGTATGAGAACTGTAAAACAAGGAGTGTGTTTGTTTGAGAGCTGGTAAACAATGGAGTGTGTTGTATGGAGAGCTGGTAAACAAGGGAGTGTGTTTGTATGAGAGCTGGTAAACAAGGGAGTGTGTTTGTATGAGAGCTGGTAAACAAGGAGGTGTGTTTGTATGAGAGATGGTAAACAAGGAGTGTGTTTGTATGAGAGCTGGTAAACAAGGAGGTGTGGTATGGAGGAGAGCTGGAACAAGGGGGTGTGTTTGTTTGAGAGCTGGTAAACAAGGAGTGTGTTTGTTTGAGAGCTGAACAAGGGAGTGTGTTTGTTTGAGAGCTGGTAAACAAGGAGTGTGTTTGTTTGAGAGCTGGTAAACAAGGGAGGTGTTTGTTTGAGAGCTGGTAAACAAGGAGGTGTGTTTGTTTGTTTAGTAGTACGAAGAGGTTAAATTTGTAAGTGTTTTGTTTTCAAGCGATCGTTAAACCAGTCGTTGTTTAGTTTACGAATGAGATGACAAACTGAGCCCTTGTTAGGTTGTTTAGAAGTAGTCGACAAACAGAGGTGTTTGTCCATTGTTGTTTGTCATTAGTAATTGTTTGAGTGTTTACGCTGTTTGTTAACGACCCCGGCTATAGCTTTGGTTGGGGCAGGTTGTTGGGCTAAGTTAGGTTAGGTTAAAAGGTAATAGGTGGGTTAGGTTGGTTGGGTTGTTAGTTGTTGGGTTGGGTTAGGTTAGGTTGGGTATGTTGTTGGGTTGGGTTAGGTTAGTTGGGTTGGGTTAGGTTAAGTTGGGTTGGGTTTGGTTAGGACTGTAATTACTGTACTCGATCACATGAAGATTAAGTAACCACTGGCTTATCAATCACTGACCCTTGACCTCTATCCTTATCAATCACTGACCCCTGACCCCACTTTGCTGAAGAGGCTACAGATAAGGGCTACTGTCTGGGCCGCCTTTAATCTCCTCTTGTGACCTTATCTGCCCTGGTACATTACTGATAGCCTGAGAGGTCAACCACATGTCCAACAATCACAGGTAAATCACTGTCAGGTGGATTGAACTTCAAATCACTTTTGTTTCCCAGGTGATTGGGGTGGTGGTGAATCATGAGGTGTTGTGGTGATTGTGACGGTGAATCGCGAATCATCGTTCTGGTATTGGGGATAGCGTGGTGAACTTTCTTCTTTCATGATGATTAGTGTTCGAGTGTCATGATTCGCTTGGTGATTGGAACCTGAATCAAACTCTCTCTTAAACAGGTGTACCAGCAACCATTCCTCCAATCATTCCTGTTTTAATCGATTAGCATTACGAATCATTCCACTTCATGATTATCATCCCTGTAACCAATCACACCTCCTCCTCCTCCTCCCTCGTGACTGGGTTTTTTATATCGTAGGCTATTATTATACCTCTGCACTTACATGTAAACACACACACACAGACACACACACACCACACACACACACACACACACACCACACACACACACACACACACACCACACACACCACACACACACACACACACACACACCACACACACACACACCACACACACACACACACACACGTATATCGTCACTGGTGGTTAGGTGAAGAGGGCCATAAAGCAATTCCTCCCTTCCTTTCTCTCCTCCTTCCCTCCCCCTCCCCTTCCTTTCTCTCCTCCCCTTCCCTCCTCCCCTCCCCATCTCTCCCTCCCCTTCCTATCTCCTCCCCTTCCCCTATCTCCCTCCCTCCCCAAATACACACACCGTCACGTGAACTGATAAGGTAATGTCAACATGCGCCACACTACCCCTCCTTCTCTCCCCTACCCACCCCTCCTCCTCTCCCCCCCTTACCTACCCCCTCCTTCTTCTCTTCCCACCCACCACCCTCCCTCCTCTCCCCTACCCACCCCCCTCCTCCTCTCCCCTACCCACCACCTCCTCCCTCTCCCCACCTACCACTCTCCTCCTTCCCCTACCCACCACCCTCCTCCCCACCTACCAACCCCCTCCCTCTCTCCCCCACCCACCAACCCTCCTCTCCCCCCACCCACCAATCCTCCCTCTCCCCCACCCACCACCCTCCTCCTCTACCCACCCTCTCTCTCCCCCACCCACACCTCCTCCTCCCACCCACCACCCTCCTCCTCTCCACCCACCTCCTCCTCCCCCACCCACCACCCCCCCACACCCACCCTCCTCCTCTCCCCACCCACCTCCTCCTCCCCACCCATCACCTCCTCCTCTCCCCACCCACCACCTCCTCCTACCCACCCTCCCCTCCCTCTCCCCACCACCCCCTTCTCCTCTCCCCCCCACCACCACCCTCCCTCTCCCCACCCACACCCTCCTCTCCCTACCCACCACCCTCCTCCTCTCCCTACCCACCACCCTCCTTCTCCTCCCCACCTCCCTCCTCTTTCTCCCTACCCACCACCCTCCTCCTCTCCCCTACCTACCACCCTCCTCCTCCCTACCTACCCCCTCCTCCTCTCTCCCCACCTGCCCTCCCTCCTCTCCCCACCACCCTCCTCCTCCCTACCCACCTCCTCCTCTCCCCACCTACCACCTCCCTCCTCTTCCCACAAGAACGTCAACACAGTTATGATATTCTAGAATCCGACTTCATGCAACTCTTATAAAGACGACAACAAACCGAGTTCTTGTAAACAGCAAGTTACCTACCTGACTGATAACACCTTATTGTGAACCAGTTCCTTCCTTATCTTCCTAAACCTAAACTTTATCAACTTAAATCTGTTGTTCGAGTCCTATCCTGCTCGGATATTATAAGAATCTTATCTATATCCCCTTATTGATTCCTTTTCACCACTCTAAATACTTCTATCATATCTCCCCGCACCTCGCACCTCCCCGCACTCTTCGTCTTTCTAGGAATGCAAGTTTAGTTTCTTAACCTATCTTGATATGGAAGGTTTCTAAGTCCTGAATCTGTCGCATTCTTCGTTGCACCGACTCTAGTGAATTTATATCCATTCTATAATAGGGAATCAGAACTGAACCGCATAATGGAGGGGTGCGGCCTGACTAGCTTGAAGATATAGTTGCAATAAGACCCTGCACTCTTATTACTTACACTTTAGATATAAACCCAAATACTCTTGCTTGCATTTTTATTTCGAACATTAACGCACTGTTTTCGGCCGAGGTCCGGGCTTTCAGCACTAGGTCTCCTTCACAAGTCGACTTCTTGGTTGATGTTGTTGGGCTGTATACATTAGTATTTGTTCTTCCAATATTAAGTACGCTGCACTTGCTGGTGTTGAATTTCATTTCCACATTTTTCAGACCACCCTGCAGTTTATTTAGATCCTCCTGTAATGCATTTGCATCCTGCCCTGAATTAATTTGTTGCCCTATTTTGTGTCATCCGCAAACTTGCTTATGTCACTGCGATCCTGTTATTCAGATCGTTTATGTAGATTATGAACAAGAGGTTCTAGTATCGACTTTGGGGAACCCCACTGTCATACGGCCCCACTCAGATTTAACACTATCTACGCTGACCCTCTGCGTTCTATCGGTGAGCCATGATTTTATCCACTAAAACTTTCCTCGATACCATGAGAGCGTTAATTTTTCTGCAGCTCTGATGCGGTACTTGTCAAATGCTTTTACAAAGTTTAATAAATAACATCGTACTTTCGTCATTATTCACTATCTGAAGACTTTTCACTAAGGTTTTTAAGTTCGGGATTAGTCTTGTCATTCTCTGAATTCTTTCATGATTCTATATCCATTCTGTAATATGGTGACCAACTGAACTGCGAAACCCAAGTGTGGTCAACAAGGGCAAGATATAGTTTTAGGATGACCTCGCTAGTCATGTAATCTAACACTCCTTTGTATTAACCCAAGTACTTTATTAGCCTGTTTCGAGCAAATAATTGTTTAATTGGCTTAAGGTCTCATTATCATTATCCAAATCTTTCAGTCGGATTTCTCTATAACATCGTTGTTCATCTGGTTTCTCTGTTTATATCTGCCATTTTTGTTCATTCGAAATTTTTGGGATCTTCCCAGCTTTGCGAGTCTCTTCACCAAATTTAACGAGGTTGACATTACAAAGTTTAGACAGTAGACAGACAACTATTGATTAGCCCAAACAATAGCAATATCCAGTGTGTTTGTAGAGGGGATAAAAATAATGATATTGTTATTACCTGTACCTGTAGGTCTTACTCCAGATCTTATCTGTAATGTCCACTTCCACTGAGGGTCCTTCCTCCCCTCTCCCTCCCCCATTCACCCCCCCATTTTCTTTCTTAGGTTAGTTGTAGTTGTTAGTAGTTGTGGTATCACGGGTACAGTGTTGGTTGTGGTAGCAATAGTGATGGTAGTGGTGGTGGTAGGTAGTGGTAGTGATGTTAGTGATGGTGGTAGTTGTGTGGTGTTATGGTAGCAGTAGTGGCAGTAGTAGTAGTGATGGTGGTAGTAGTAGTAGTGGTGTAGTGATGGTAGTTGTGGTGGTGGTGGTAAGGTAGCAGTAGTGGTAGCAGTAGTAGTAGTATGGTAGTAGTGGTGGTAGTTGTGGAGTCAGGTCAATTCAACAGGTGGTCAGCGGTCAATTCTGCCTCCGTTCCCTGCTGGCCTGACTGTCTGACTTGGAGGCTGACTGGGTTGTTGATTGGGTGCTAGATGGCTAACTGACTGGGTTAACTGAAGACGTCATGATAGACTTGGGTTACCTGCCCTGACTGGGTAGAGGTGACTGGTGTTAATGACCTTGAGGGCTTATCTGTTCTTAGGGCTGAGTGAGAAACAACTCAATTAAGGGTTTTTAGAACCCCCAAGTGGGGTCCCAGGCTGCGGCGGTCTTGTTAGGTTCCAGTTGTCCCTTAAGGGCTTCCAGTTATTCCGCTAAGGGCCTTGTGTTGTGTGAGCTCAACCACCTCTCCTACCTCACCTCCCACCACCCTCTAACTCACCCACTGTCCAGCTCTAATTATCACCACCTTCACCCACGTGAAGGTGTACCACTACTATTACTACTACAGTACTACTACTACATTATCATTACTACTACTACAGCACTACTACTACTATTACAGTACTACTACTACTGCTATTACTACTACTACCATCACTTTATTTATGGCCTCCATCCTCTCAATAGCCACACCTCGCCGCCATCTTAATACTTCAATATTAAATATCCTACACATAAGTAGCCATCCTAGTTGTGTTGGGTGCAGATCTAAGTGGGGTCTGTTGCTCATAGTCGATATCTGCAACTGTTGTTTGTTTTGGTGTCGATGTCGTTCCTGAGGCAGAGCAAACACCCATGAGAGAGGAGGACAGTTCGATATCTCATCCAGGCTGTAACATAACTCTGGGTTGCTGTTTCTGTTCAGATAGCTTCCTCCGCGAGTCTGGCTGAGAAGCATCTGCACTGGTCCCATCCTACCAGAGGTTGGAACACCAGAGGAGGAGTTGCTGCCTGATCAGTGGTCTGAATTCTTCCCCGTGATGCCCTTATCTTGTCGTTCTCGTTCTCCTGTGTGCATCGAGAGCTAAGTTACGGTGACATGCATGGGATAAATCCTGATGTCGAAGGTCGCTGTCCCTCGGTCCAGAATCCTCTAGCACTGACGTCAACACGGGCTTCGTGGATGTTTGTCCTATGTTAAAGATCTCACCATCCACCTCTTGATTGCCAATCCCATTCCTCCCAGTCTCGGTGGTAGTGCAAGGAGTGATCTTTCTGCTAGTTAGTGAGGTGTTTCACTAATTTTGGAATAAATTGGAGCTGATAGGTGCGCATCAGGTTCCTGTGATGCTTGACTCCATGGTGAATGCCGCAAAATCCGCATGTGGCTCTGTTATACATCCGACAGAGCTTTTGGTTTTCAACTCAATTCATTTCACCTTTCTCTGTTGCGTACTGGTCTTGAAGTCCGTCGTGCGCATTACTGCGCCAGGCGTCTTTTGGCCATCCTTGTTATTTGACCTCACTCTCCACCAAACAATCTCCATTGTCCGTTTATAAGTGTTTTGGTTTCACAATGAGGAAGGATTTTGCTGGCGTTTGGGTGGTACTTCTATTTAGGACCTCGTGATGTTACTCAGGTCCCACCACTGTTTTGATGTCCTCAATTTCTTCCTGTTCTGTAGGTCATCAGCATACGCCACTTTGCTTGGACCTCAGTTGTTTCATATTTCATTGTGTGTTGGAGCACTGATAGGCCTATTGTGTACATTGTTACTGCAACAGGGTCCCCCTGGTTGTTCCTCAGTGACTGTAAGATGGTATCCCTCTTAGAGCCTTGTTGTTTACTATATAGAGGTCTGATGGATTTATAAGAGCTTTCAACATACATTGCTTGGACACTTGATCTTGATGTTGTGCAGTGTCTACGGTTATATGTTGAATGCGGTTGAAGCATCCACCAGGAGAATCGGCTCACAATCACGCTGTTCAAATATTGTTTTCATCGCGTGAATGGCAGCTTCCTCCAGCCTGGTGGCACAGCACACTTTTGTTCACTACTACTATTATCACACACTGTCACCACTCACCCCCCCATGACACCACCACCACACTCACCACCTACCACCACTGCCACTGCCACCACCACCCACTTCACCACCACTCACCACCACCACCACTGATTGACCACCACCACCCCACCACTACCCTTCACGTCCACCACCACCACTCATCCCACTTCCACCACCACCACCACTTTTCATCACTTACCACCACCACCACACCACACCCCCACCACCACCACTCACTAACTCAGGTAACTTGAATCACTAATTAATCACTGACTGGAGACTTGACCAGTCAATGCTAACTATGACAGGTGACGACTGGCTGTTGACAATTACCACTAACCAGTTCACCTGCGTCTATCTGACTGTCTCCTAGGATCGATCACTGTCCGGTTGTAAAGTGCTACCATCACAACTACCATCCTGCTACCACCATTACCACCATCCTGGGTCTTAATTTCTCTCTGTTTCCGGTTATAGTTCTGATGGTGATGGTGGTAGTGATGATGTGGTGTGATAGTGTAGTAGTGATAGTAGTATATGTGATGGTTTTTAGTGGTGATTGATATAGTGGTGATGTTGATAGTGGGATGACAGAGGCCGTCCCAGGGTCACCCTCTGGCTACTGGTGTGTTTGTTATTGTGTGTGTGTGTGCTAGTGTGTAGTGTATGTAGTTAATGTGTGTGTATTTTCTATTTCATCCTCCCCCTCTCCTCCCCCTCTCTCCCTCCCCCCCCTCCCTCTCTCCTCCCCCTCTCCTCCCCCTCTCTCCTCCTCTCTCCCCTCTCTCCTCCCTCTCTCCTCCCCCTCTCCTCCCTCTCCCTCCCCTCTCTCCTCTCCCCCTCTCCCTCCCCCTCTCTCCTCCCCTCTCCTCCCTCTCCCCCCTCTCCTCCCCTCTCCCCCTCTCCTCCCCCCCTCTCTCCCCCCTCCCCCCTCTCCTCCCCCCCTCCTCCTCCTCTCTCCTCCCCCTCCCCCTCTCTCCTCCCCCTCCTCTCCCCCCCTCTCCCCTCCCCTGCTCCTCCCCCCTCTCCCCCCCCCTCTCCTCCCCTCCTCCTCCCCCCTCTCCTCCCCCCCCCTCCCTGCTCCCCCCCTCTCTACTCTCTCCCCCCTCTTACCTTCTTCATTGTCCTCTTCTCTTTCTTTGTTAAAATGCCATGATCCTCGACCACCTCCTTCCCTCCTCCTTCCTTCCTCCTTCTCCTCTCTCTTCCCTCAATCGCCCTCAACTTTCTCTTTTTTTCTTCTCCCTTTATACTTCTTCCTTCCTCCTTTCCCTCTCTCTCTCTTCTATTCTTATTCATCCATTCCTTCCTTCTTCCTTCCTGTGGTAGTTGGCAGGCTCTTGTGGTGTGACAGGCTTTGGTGGTGGTGGCAGGCTGTGGTGATGGTGACAGGCTGTGGTGATGGTGGCAGGCTAGTGGTGGTGGTGGTGGCAGGCTGTGGTTGGTATCTGTAGTTGGTGGTGATGGTGGCAGGCTGTGGTGGTAGTGGTGGCAAGCTGGTGGTGGGGTCACTGAACTGTGGGTGATGGTGGGTTGTGGTGGCAGGCTGTGGTGGTGGGTCTTGGGCACTTAAGTGGTGATGGTGGCAGGCTGTGGTGGTAGTGGTGGCAGGCTGTGGTGGTGATGGACGCAGGCAGTGGTGGTTGCGGTCGCAGACTTTGGTGATGGTGGCTGTGTGGTGTGATGGTGGCAGGCTTGTGGTGATGGTCGCAGGCTGTGGTGGTGATGGTGATGAACTGTGGTGGCAGGCTGTGGTTGATTCGCAGGCTGTGGTGGTTGCGGTCGTGTGGCTTTGAGTGGTGGTGGCGGGCTGTGGTGGTAGTGGTGGCGGGCTGTAGGTCGCTGTGTGTGGGGTGTGGGGATGGTGGGATGGTGAGTCGATTAAGCCTCAAGCGATATTATACATAGACTGGCGTGTCGGACCTACAACAGGATGCGGTTCCTCTCTGCTCCCTCTCTAATGCCTATTGGGACTGGGAACTTCTCTTTTCTCTCTCTCTACCTGAAGGTTGGTGGGATGGGGTGGTGGATGGATTGGAGGATTAGGAGGTCGTTTGTGTGTGTGTGTGTGTGTGGGTGTGTTGTGTGTGTTGGTGTAATGGGTGTGTGTTAATTTAATAATTAACTGTGTTGGTTTTATTAGAAGGCATGGCCAGAAGGCTGAAATATACAGTTACATATTTTTTGGGGAATGGGTTTTAATTGCAAATAATATATAGTAACTTTAAGTGATACAAATAAGATATATAATAACTAGATTGAAGCTCGACTGATTTGAATTTCAACATGTGACAGTGCAGGGTAGTGTTTTGGGTTGAATTCTTTGGTTTATTACAAGTTATTGAGTTTTTTACAATGGTTGGGACTGGGCTGTTCTTATAGCGATCAGTTCGTGCTCGTATGGATGGATTTGGTATTGAACCATTCTCGGGCTAGGATCTCAGGTGTTAGTGGAGCCGGTGTCGAGATGGTGTGACTTCTTGCAAATTTGCAGATGAGGTGTGGTGAGTGGTCAGTGAGCCGAGAGGGTCAGGTGTGTTGGTTCCTTGGTATGTGGGTAGGAGGAAAATCTTGCATGCCCTCTTTTTGCACTTTTTTAGGTGTTTGTTGTGCTTTTTGGGGAAGACCAGTAGTGAGCATGGTGAGCTTTGAATATGGATGTTGTGTAAACACTGGGGCTGGTTGCAGAACTCGAGGACGTAAGTATAGTGATCGAACTACGAAACTTTCACAGATTAGGCTGGGTGTTTGGGTGGTTGCAATAGGTTATGTTTGAGGATTTGTGGGCGTGATGACTTGGGCTGGTGACTAAGTCTTCTGTCTGGCTGACGTGATGATGGAGCGGGGGTTTATGGCTCGGGAGAACTCAGAAAAGTTTCATTGGTAAGTCAATGGGGTGGTAGAGCGTTTTAACTAGTTTTGTCGGACGTTTGCTACTTCAAATTCTTCTATAGTCGGTGGGAAGGGCTGTTAGGTAAGGAGTAGAGGTGGTTGTGTCAATCCGGGGGGCGTCTGTATATGGTGATGGTTGTTTTGGATTGCTCGCTGCGTCAACGTTTGAATGGCTAAGAAGGTGTGTCTTAGTCACAGGTTCTCTAGCTTTACCATATACTGATGTTGGTCTGGTGTTTCAACTTGGTTGGGTAGTGGGACTTCTTTGCGTTGCGTGTTGTGGATGACTCGGTTTAGAAGGGACCTGCAGCGGTTGTGGTCATTGAGATAAAGGCTCTGTCTCTCTGCTGTAGTCTTTTGATCCGAGGAGTGTGGTCAGGGCAAGTCTGCTGGTGAGATCTGACGGACTTCTCGGGAAGTGGTGGTGAGCTTCGTGGTGGTGTTGGTATATTTGTCATTTTGTTTTGGTTTCCAAGTTATCACTTTGCGTGCTTCAGTCAGGGATGTTGAATTATCTGCGAAGGCGCTGCAGGTAATGTCGGCTTGGTGATGTGGTCTCTATCGATGGGTGGTAGTGGGGACCAGAGCACTGATAGGTGTGTGCTACACCTGATAGGAGGCATTGGTTGGGGGTGGTTGGTTCTGGTACTAAGTCAGTTAAGATAGGGTCAGGGTTATTTTGACCGTGTGTGGGGAAGGTCACAACTTGTGATGGCGGCAGCTGGTCCTGGATATCAAAGTGGTGTCGAATTTCATTTATAATCATAATACTAACCAGCACATGGGGGTGTGGGTGTGGGTGGGTGTGTGTGTGTGGGTGGGTGTTTTCAGAGAAAAAAATTAACTACGATATTTTTTTAAGAATGTGAAATTACCTTCTTTTGACTTAGTAATGGTGTTGTGGTGGTAATTGTGGTAGTTGTGGTTGATGGTGGTAGTTGTGGATTTGATAACTAGCCCCCCCTCTCTCTCTCTCTCTCTCTCTCTCTCCTCCTCTCTCTCTCTCTCTCGATTGGCGACAGATGAAAAGTCCTTAAATGAAACACACACACACACACACACACACACACACAGACATTGGCAGACAGACAGACAGACAGCTCACGTATGTGGTCCTGAAGTGGCGGCCGAATGTAGTTTCTTCCGGGCGTGTGGTGCTTACCGCCCACTTACTTTGTCCCGCCCACGCCTGCCGTCCCGCCCACGCCTCCGTCCCACGCCCACGCCTGCCGTCCCCACGTGTGTGTGTGGTGGAGCTAGTCCATAGAGTCCACCTAACATATTAAATCTGATGAATTGGTGGACCGTCTGGGGAGAGGAGGTGAGAGAGAATAATTAGTGGGAGGTGGTGGGAGGTGGGGTGTGAGGTTGGGAGGTGAGGTGAGGTGGGAGGGAGGTGAGGGTGGGGAGGTGGGGGGTGGGTGGGAGGTGGGGGGGTGGTGAGGTGGGGGAGAGGATAGTACTTTCCTCTTCCTCCTCTTCCTCCTCTTCCTCTAAATGGCCAAATAAACGTATCCAGGCTCGGTCTCTTTTGTAATTTTCGACGCCATTTTTTTATTTTTGTGTCAAATTGGGTTTTTTGGAAATTTTCCGTAATTTTTTGTCATTATTTTGATTTTTTGTGTGTTGGTTACTTTTTACCTCATTCCCTTGACCCCTCTCCTCACTCATTATCACCTTTCAGGTGACAGAGTGGAGAGGGTGGTGAGAGAGAGAGAGATTTCAGCTGTCAGCGCTGGTGATCCGATCTGCTGTGTGTGAGAGATGATGATTGACTCTCTCTCTCTTTCTCTGTTTTTTTTTTTTTTTTTTTTTGTGTGTGTACTAGGAATAAGGTTTGCATGGGCGCTCACTCACACAGTCATTCACACACCCTCCATCTCAGGGTGTTCTCAGATCTACCTCGTTCTACTTACCTCCTCCTCAATGCCCAAGGGGGTGTGTGCAATGGCCCAGGCTCAGCCAGGTACACCACCTCGCCTCTCGCCCCCCCTCACCTACCTACCTATCCTGTCTACCACTACATGCCACCCCACCACCACCACCCTACCACCACCACTACCACCACTACCACCACCACCACTCACTACCACCACTACCACCACCACCACCACCACCACCACCACCACCACCTACCACTACTACCCTCGCCACTACCACCACCACCACCACCACTACCACCACCACACCACAGCAATACGGCATGCTTCTAG
>NW_024734175.1:0-21986 GCF_018991925.1 Homarus americanus | reverse complement strand
GCACCACTGTATGACATGTGGTGACACTGTACCATCTCCTGGTCAACCCCTAGGCTCCACTGTATGACATGTGTGGTGACATATTCCTCCTCCTGGTCAGCAGGGGCACCACTGCTATGACCGTGTGGTGACATAACCACCATCTCCTGGTCAACTGAGGCACCACTGTGGGACATGTGGTGACACTGCTCTCCCCTCCCTAGTCAGCTGAGGCACCACTGTGCAGCTGACGCATGTACCATCTCCACACCAGTCAGCTGAGGCTGCTGTAGGACATGTGGTGGCACCTCCTCCCTGGTCAACTGAGGCACCACTGCTTGACATGGTGACACTGTACCACTCTCCTAGTCAGCTAGGCACCACTGCGGCATGTGGTGACACTGCTCGCTCTCCCTGGTCGCACAGGCTTGCTGACATGTGGTGACCTGCCTGCCTCTCCTAGTCGCTGAGGCACCACTGTAGGACATGTGGTGACACTGCTTTGCCACTCTACAGTCCTTCAGGGGGCACACCCACTGCATGACATGGCTGACACTGTACTCACTCTCCTGGTCAGCCTAGGCACCACTGCCTTGACATGTGTGGTGACACTGTACCTCCTCTCCCTGGTCCCAACTGAGGCACCACTGTAGCATGTGGTGACACTGTACCATCTCCCTAGTCCAACCTAGGCACCACTGTAGCCTTGACGTGTGGTGACGCTGCGCCCTGCATCTCCCTGTCTCGCTGAGGCACCCACTGCCCATGACATGTGGTGACACTTCTCCCCTGGTAGCCTAGGCACCCAGGACATGTGGTGACACTGTACCATCTCTGGTCAACTGAGGCACCACTGAATGACATGTGGTGACACTTAATACCATCTCCTAGTCAACTGGGGCACCACTGTATGACATGTGGTGACACTGTACTATCTCCTGGTCAACTGGGGGGCACCACTGTAGGTTGTGGCGGTGACACTGTATCTCCCTGGTCGTCCAGAGGCACCACTGCCATGACATGTGGTGACACTGTCTCCTCTCCCTGGTCAGCCTAGGCACCACTGTATGACATGTGGTGACCTGTCCTCTCCTGGTGGCTGGCACACTGCTGAGGCATGTGTGGTGACACTGTACTCATCTCCCTGGTCAGCCTAGGCACCACTGTGGGACATGTGGTGACACTGTACCATCTCCTGGTCCTTCAGGGCTTTACTGTATGACATGTGGTGACGCTTACAACACCATCTCCCTGGTCAACCCGGGCACCCTCTGCTGGCGTGTGGTGACGCACCAGCCTGCATCTCCCCTGGTCAACTGAGAGGCACCACTGTAGGACATGTGGCCAGCCACTGCTTTACCATCTCCCCACAGTCAACTGAGGCACCGCTGTACAGGACGTGTGGTGACACCAGCCACCATCTCCCTGGTCAACCTAGAAGCACCACTGCCGGGACATGTGGCTGACACTTGCTTACTCTCCTGAATTAACCTACAGGCACCACTGTATGACATGTGGTGACACTGCCTGCATCTCCCTGTGAGTAACCCTAGGGACCACTGTATGACATGTGAGGCGACACTGTGCCATCTCCCTGGGGTCAGCTTCATTTTGCCTGGGACATGGCCGGTGACACTGCCTCATCTCCCTGGTCAGCCCTATTTCAACACCAAGCATGTGGTGACACTGCTTGCCATCTCCTGGGCCAACTGGGCACCACTGTATTTATGACACGGTGACACTGTACCATCTCCTGGTCAACCTAGCTTTTTGTGACATGTGGTGACACTGTACCATCTCCTGGTCAGCCTAGGCACCACTCTGACACTGCAGTGACACTGCTTGCCCATCTCCCTGGTCAACTGAGGGGCACCACTGCTTGGCATGTGGTGACACTGGCTCACGCTCCTCCTGGTCAGCCTAGGCACCCACTCTGCAAGCATGTGGGCGACACTGTACCATCTCCTGGTCAGCAGAGGCACCACTGTGCTTGCGGCAGCATGGTGACATTGGCCTGCATCTCCTGGTAACCTAGAGCACCACTGTACTTGACATGTGGTGACACTGCCTGCATCTCCCACCAGTCGCCTAGGCACCTGTGACATGTGGTGACACTGTCTGCTCCTCTCCTGGTCCTTCGGCGCACTGTATGACGTAGCCCAGGCGACTGCTGTACCATCTGCAGTCAGCTGCGGCACCACTGTAGGACGTGTGGTGACACTGTGCACCATCTCCCTGGTCAACCTAGGCACCACTGTATGACATGTGGTGGGCACCAGCCTGCACTCTCCTGGTCAGCCTAGAGCACCACTGCATGGGACATGTATGGTGACATGTCTGCTCTCCCTGAAATTCCTTCCTAAACACTCTATGACGTAACCGGTGACACTGTACGCTCTACCGTCCAACTGAGGCACCCCACTGTATGACATGTGAGTGACGCCATCTCCCTGGTCATACAGGCACCACTGTGACATGTGGTGACCTTAACCATCTCCCTGACCAGCTGAGGCACACTATGACATGTGACCCTGTCTCTCCCTAGTCCAGCTGGGCACCTATGACATGTGGTGACACTGTACCATCTCCCTGGTCCAGCTTCTGTTTTCCCTCACATTGCCTTGGTGGCACGCCGCCTATCTCCTGGGGTGCAACCTAGGCACCCTCTGCTTCATGTGGTGAGCACTTTCCCTCCTCCCCTGGTCAACCCTAGAGGCACCACTCCTGTGACATGTGGTGACATGCCCTCCTGGTCAGCTGAGGCACCACTGCATGTGACAGCAGCAGGCCTGTACCATCTCCCCTGGTCAGCTAGAGGCACCTGCTGCTTAGGACATGTGGTGACACTGTACCATCCCTGGTCAGCTGAGGCACACTGTGGTGACACCTTTCATCTCCTGGTCAACTGAGGCACCACTGCTGTGACATGTGGTGACACTGTGCCTGCTCCCTGGTCAGCTGAGAGGCACCTGCTGCTGACCAGCCATGGTGACCTCACTCTCCCTGGTCAGCTGAGGCACCACTGCTTGGGACATGTGGTGACACTGCCTCATCTCCCCTAGTCCCTTCTAAGCACCACTGTAGGACATGTGGTGGCCTGTCTCGCTCTCCCTGGTCACTGAGGCACCACTGCCTTGACATGTGGGCACTGTATCTCCTGGTCCCAACCTAGAGCACCACTGTGCCGGGCATGTGGTAGCACTGCTGCTCCCCCTGGTCCAACTGAGGCACCACTCCTATGACGTGTGGTGACACCAGCCCACCATCTCCCCTGGGTCCAGGCACCACTGTATGACAGCAAGCGGCTGACACTTTCTTCTCCCCTGGTCAGCAGGGGGCACCACTGCTGGGACAGCCAGCTGGTGACACTGTACCATCTCCTGGTCAACCTAAGCACCCACTGTAGGACATGTGGTGACACTGTACCATCTTTACTGTCAGCACAGGCACACTGGCGGGACATGGCAAGGTGGCACTGTACCATCTCCTGGTCAGCATGAGCACCACTGCGCAGAGATGTGGTGACCTGTACCTCTCCTGATCCTTCTGGGCACCACTGTAGGACATGTGGTGACACTGTCCTGCATCTCCTGGTCAGCTGGGCACCACTGTGGGACATGTGGTGACACTGTGTATCTCCACAGTCGCTGAGGCACCACTGTAGGACATGTGTGGTGACACTGTGCACCATCTCCTGGTCCAGCCTGAAGGCTGCAGGACATGGCCTGGTGGCACTGCTTACTCATCTCCTGGTCGCTGAGAGAGGCACCACTGCAGGTGCAGTGGGCACTGTACCATCTCCTGGTCAGCCTGAGGCTGCAGGACCTTGGTGACACTGCCATCTCCCTGTTAGCTGAGGCACCACTCTATGACATGTGTGACCTGTACCCATCTCCCTGGTCAACCTAGCACTGTGGGGCATGTGACACTGCTATCACCAGTCAACTGGGGCACCACTGTATGGGCACTGCTCCTCTGAGCTTGCTCTGTTGTGTGATGGCTACTGCCCATCTCCTAGTCAAACTGGGCTTTGATCTATGACATGTGGTGACACTGTACCATCTCCCCTGGTGGCCTGGCTGCACTGTATGACATGTGGTGACACTGTCTCATCTCCTGGTCACGCGGAGGCACCACTGTAGGACATGGTGACACTGTACCATCTCCCTGGTCAGCACAGGCACCTGCTTTGGGACATGTGGTGACACTGCCATCCTGGTCGCTGAGGCACCACTGTAGGGCATCGCTGGTGACCGCTGGCTACATCTCCTGGTCAACCTAGGCACCACTGCCGGGCATGTGGCGACGCACCATGCCATCTCCTGGTCAGCTGAGCACCACTGTATGACATGTGGTGACACTCATCCTATCTCCCTGGTCCTTTGAGGCACACTACCATAGGACATGTGGGCTTTCTTTCACTCCCCTGGTCGCTGAGAGGCACCACTGCAGGGCCTTGTGGGCGACACTGCCTCACTCTCTGCAGTGCTTTAAGGCACCACTGGCAGGACATGTGGTGACACTGTACCATCTCCTGGTCAGCTGAGGCACCACTGGGACGCAGGCCAGCACTGTACCATCTCCTGGTCAACTGAGGCACCACTGTGGGACGTGTGGTGACACTGTGCCTGCATCTCCCTGGTCAGCTGAGGCACCACTGTAGGACATGTGGTGACTGCAGCCATCTCCCTGTTAAACTGAAGCACCACTGTGGGACATGTGGTGACGCCTATCTCCTGGTCAACTGAGGCACCACTGCCCATGACCATGTGACACTGTACCATCTCCTGGTCAACTGAGGCACCACTGTAGGACATGTGGTGTGCTTTCGCCTACATCTCCCTAGTCGCTGAGGCACCACTGTATGACATGTGGTGACACTGCTCCTCCCTGGTCCTTCTAGAGCTTTTCAGGACATGTGGTGACACTGCCTCGCTCCTCCTGGTCAACTGAGGCACCACTGCCAGCGTGTGAGGTGAGCACTGTACCATCTCCTGGTAGCTGAGGCACTGTGACATGTGGGCGACACTGTACCATCTCCCTGGTCAGCCTAGGCACCACTGTACTTGACGTAGCTGGTGCTGCCTCGCCCTGGTCAACCTAGGCACCACTGCATGACATGTGGTGACACTGCCTATCTCCTGGTCAGCTGAGGAGGCACCACTGTAGGACGTGGTGACACTGTAGCCTCGCTCTCCCTGGTCAGCTTCCAGGCACACTGCTTGTGACATGTGGAGCCTGCCTCTCCTGGTCCTTTGGGGCTTTTGCACATAGGACATGTGGTGACACTGTCCCACCATCTCCCCTGGTCAGCTGAGGCACCACTGGCCAGGACGTGGCGACACTTGCCATCTCCCCTGGTCAGCTGAGGCACCACTGGCATGACATGTGGTGACACTGCCACCATCTCCCTGGTCAACTAAGCTTTTCCAGGACATGTGGTGACACTGTACCATCTCCTGGTCGCTGGGGGCACCACTGTAGGACATGTGGTGACACGCTGCCTCTCTCCCTGGTCAACTGAGGCACCACTGTAGGACATGGTGACACTGTACCATCTCCCCTGGTCAACCTAGGCACCACTGCTGTAGGACATGTGGGTGACACCAGACCACCTCCCTGGCCAGCTGGGGCTGCTGTAGGACATGTGGTGACACTGTACCATCTCCCTGGTCTTCAGAGGCACCACTGTAGGACATGTGGTGACACTGTACCATCTCCTGGTCAACTTCAGAGGCACCACTGTGACATGTGTGGTGACACTGCCTCTCTCCTGATCCAGCTGAGGCTGCTCTGCTGACATGGGCACCATGCTCTCCCCTGTTCAGCCTGGGCTGGTCTGTGACATGTGGCACTGTATCTCTGTTGGCCCCTGGCACCACTGTGGCATGTGGTGACATATCTCCTGTCCTTCAGAGGGCTGCCTGTGGTGACACTGCTATCTCCACACCAGTCCTTGAGGCACCTGTGCAGGCATGGTGACGCTGTACTCTCAGTAACTGAGGCACCACTGTGGGACATGTGGTGACCACTGTATATCTCCCTAGTCTGAGGCACCACTGCCGGGACATGTGGTGACCTGTACCATCTCCTGGTCAACCTAGGCACCCACTTGGGACAGCCAGCCAGGCACTGTACCATCTCCCTGGTCAGCTTCCAGGCACCACTGTAGGACATGTGGTGCGACACTGCTTCTGCCTAGTCCTTCAGGGGCACCACTGTAGGACGCCTGTGGTGACACTGTATATCTCCTGGTCAGCTGAGGCACCACTGTGGGACATGTGGTGACACTGTCCCTCACTCCCTAGTCAACTTCTAAGACTTTTTCTTAGGACCTTGGTGACACTGTACCATCTCCTGGTCAGCCTAGGCACCACTGCCTGACGTAGCCCAGGTGACCTGTACCATCTCCTGGTCAGCTGAGGCACCACTGTATGACGTAACCCAGGCCCTGCCTCCTCCTCCCTGGTCAGCACAGGGCACCACTGTGGGCATGGTGTCTCCTAAGTCCAGCCTACATTTCACTGTAGGACATGTGGTGACACTGTACCATCTCCTGAGGTCCCAACCCTAGAGCTTTCCAGGACATGTGGTGACACTGCTTCTCTCCTGGTCAGCTTCAGGGGGCACCACTGTAGGACATGTGTGGTGACACTGTCACCATCTCCTGGTCAACCCTAGGCACCACTTGTACAGGACGGCCGGCGGGCGACCTCATGCGCCATCTCCCACCGTGCTGGGGGCACCACTGCTTGTGACATGTGGTGACACTGCTCCTACCATCTCCCTGGTCAGCTGAGGCACACTGGGACATGTGGTGACACTGTACCATCTCCCTGGTCCTTCAGGCACCACTGCAGGACATGTGAGTGACACTGTCTCCTGTCTCCCTGGTCAGCTGGGGCTGCACTGGCAGGACATGTCGTGACACTGTGCCATCTCCTGGTCCTTTGAGGGGCACCACTGTGGGACATGTGGTGACACACAGCACCATCTCCCCTCAGTAAGCACAGGGCCACTGCATGGGACATGTGGTGACGCTGTACCATCTCCCTGGTCAGCACCAGGCACCACTGTGTCCAGGACATGTGGTGACACTGTACCATCTCCCTGTCCAGCTGAGGCACCACCTTGGACATGTGGGGACACTGTACTCATCTCCCTGGTCAACTGAAACACTGCGCCCATGACATGTGATGGCACTGCTGCCTCAACTGAGGCACCACTGTAGGACATGTGGTGACACTGCCTCCATCTCCTGAGCCAACTGAGGCTGCACTGGCATGACATGTGGTGACACTGTACCATCTCCCTGGTCAACCTAGGCACCACTGCCAGGACATGTGGTGACACTTCCTCATCTCCCTGGTCCTTGAGGGCACCACTGTGACATGTGAGTGACACTGTACCATCTCCTCCCTGGTCAACTGAGGCACCACTGTGTGACATGTGGGCCTGTGCCACATCTCCTGGTCAACCTAGGCACCCACTGCCTTGACATGTGGTGACACTGTCTATCTCTCCCTGGTCCCAGCCCCTAGGCACCACTGTATGACGTGGCCAGGCGACGCACAGCACCATCTCCTGATAGCTGAGCTGCCACTGCTTAAGGACATGTGGTGACATGTACCCATCTCTGGTCAACCTAGGCTGCCACTGGCAGCATGTGGTGACACTGTACCATCTCCTGGTCAGCTGAGAGGCACCACTGCTTAGGACATGTGGTGACACTTGCACCACTCCTCCCTGGTCAGCACAGGAAGGCACCACTGCTTGGGACATGTGACACTGTACCCTCTCCCCTGGTCAGCAGGCACCACTGTATGACATGCTGGTGACACTGTCCCTCGCTCTCCCTGGTCAGCCTAGGCACCACTGTGGGACATGTGGTGACACCTTTTCCTCTCCCTGGTCAGCACAGGCACACCACTGCTGGCCCATGTGGTGACACTGCTCTCCATCTCCCCCAGTCCTTGGGCTGCCACTGCCTTGACATGGCCCAGGCGACACTGTCTCCTCTCCCTGGTCTAGCTAGAGGCACCACTGGCAGGACATGTGGTGACACTGTACCATCTCCTGGTCAACCTAGAGCTTGCTGTATGACATGTGAGCCACTCTTACCATCTCCCTGGTCAGCCTACTGAGCACACTGCTGAGACATGTGGTGACACTGCCATCTCCCTGGTCAGCTGAGGCTACTGCTTGGGGACGCCTTGGTGACACTGCCACCATCTCCCTGGTCAGCTGAGGCACCACTGTAGGACATGTGGTGACACTGTGCACCATCTCCCTGGTCAACTGAGGGCACCACTGTATGACATGTGGTGACACTGTACCATCTCCCTGGTCAACCTAGCACCACTGTAGGACATGTGGTGACACTGTCTCCTCTCCTGGTCAACTGAGGCACACCAGCATGACGCTATGCAGTGACACTGCTTCTGCTCTCCCTGTGCTTTAGAGGCACACTGTAGCGTGGCACTGCCATCTCCTGGCCAGCTGAGGCACACTGGGACATGTGACACTGCTGCCTCTCCTAGTCAACTGAGGCACCACTGTAGGACATGGCTGGTGGCACTGTACCATCTCCTGGTCAACTGAGGCACCACTGCTGGCCCAGCTGACACCATCTCCCGTAGAAATATTAATACAATATTGCCCGGGGCTACTAACTTCAGTTAATTAAATAACTTTTATTATAACAGTTTAAGTAAAATATCTCTCCTGGTATTCTTTTATCATAAAATATTCCCTTAATAACCACTTATAAATATTAAGACTTTATCACTAAAATATAATATAACGTATATAGGTATTAATTAAAGGGTTGATAAAATGAATAAAAATAACATTATATAGTTATTAAATAATGGTGATGGTGCCGTAAAAACAACCTAAGGGACAAATTAACCCAATTTATCTCTCCCTTTACCCAAGAGGTAGAGCTCTTGAACACATACACACTCTACAGACTGATGATAATATCACACAGACCATCTACACTTTGGTGGATCTCGGAAACACCACTTAGGCAAGGGCTGGAAGTGCTTATTGTTGTGACTCCGGCACGCATTGGCCTGGTGAGAAAGAGTTAGAATCAACAACTGGGCATCCACTCTACAAACTGAATTAGTTGCCATACTCACAGCTATTAAATTCATTGAAACCACTGTTACTGACAGTCACCATCATCACTGACTCTCTATCCTCCTACTTGCCCTTGTTTACCTCGGCGCTCAGGTTGTCGCTCTTGTCCTGAAGCCAGACACAAACAGTACAATACAGTACAGTACAGTACAGTATAGCATAGTATAGTATAGTACAGTACAGTATAGTACAGTATAGTACAGTACAGTATAGTATAGTATATACAGTATAGTATAGTACAGTACAGTATAGTACAGTACAGTATAGTACAGTACAGTATAGTACAGTACAGTATAGTACAGTACAGTATAGTACAGTACAGTATATTGCAGTACAGTAGAGAACAGCTCAGTACAGTACAATACAATACAGTATAGTACAGTACAGCACATGCAGAGAATACAGTACAGTACAGTACAGCACAGTACAGTACAGCACAGTAAGTACAGTAGAGCACAGTATAGTACAGCACAGTACAGCACAATACAGTACAGTACAGCACAGTACAGTAGAGTACAGTAAGTACAGTAGAGCACAGTACAGTAGAGAGCACAGTATAGTACAGCACAGTACAGCACAATGCAGTACAGTACAGTACAGCACAGTACAGCACAGTACAGCACAGCACAGTACACCACATGCAACAGCACAGAGCACAGCACAGCACAGTACACCACAGTACAGTACAGTACCAGAACAGTACAGCACAGTACAGCACAGTACAATACAGTACAGCACAGTACAGTACAATGCAACAGCACAGCACAATCACAGCACAGCACAGTACAGTACAGTATAGTACAGTATAGTACACTACAGTACAGTACAGTATAGTACAGTATAGTACAGTACAGTATAGTATAGTATAGTACAGTATAGTACAGTACAGTACAGTACAATCAGTACAGTATAATATAGTACAGTATAGTATAGTACAGTACAGTATAGTACAGTACAGTATAGTACAGTACAGTACAGTATAGTGCAGTACAATGCAGCTCAGTACAGTACAATACAATACAGTATAGTACAGTACAGCACAGCATAGTACAGTACAGTACAGTACAAGCACAGCACAGTACAGTATAGTACAGTATAGTACAGTACAGTATAGTACAGTATAGTACAGTACAGTATAGTACAGTATAGTACAGTACAGTATAGTACAGTACAGTACACAGTATAGTACAGTACAATACAGTATAGTCAATTACAGTATAGTACAGCACAGTACAGTATAGTACAGTACAGCACAGTACAGTACAGTACAGTATAGCACAGCACAGTACAGTACAGTATAGTAAAGTATAGTACAGTACAGTATAGTACAGCATAGTTACCAGTACAGTAAGTACAGTACAGTACAGCTCAGTACAATACAATACAGTATAGTACAGTACAACACAGCATAGTACAGTACAATACAGCACAGTACAGTATAGTACAGTATAGTACAGTATAGTACAGTATAGTACAGTATAGTACAGTACAGTATAGTACAGTACAATGCAAGTATAGTACAGTACAATACAGTATAGTACAGTACAGTATAGTACAGCACAGTACAGCATAGTACAGTACAGTACACAGCACAATGCACAGTATAGTACAGTATAGTACAGTACAGTATAGTACAGTATAGTACAGTACAGTATAGTACAGTATAGTACAGTACAGTATAGTACAGTACAGCTCAGTACAGTACAATACAATACAGTATAGTACAGTACAATACAGTATAGTACAGTACAGTATAGTACAGCACAGTACAGTATAGTACAGTACAACACAGTACAGATACAGTATAGTATAACAGGCACAATTAGTACAGTATAGTAAGTATAGTACAGTACAGGTACAGTATAGCACAGCTCAGTACAATCACAATACAGTATAGTCAAGCACAGCATGGCATAATTACAGTACCGTACAGCACAGTACAGTATAGTACAGTATGGTACAGTATAGTACAGTATAGTACAGTACAGTATAGTACAGTACAGTACAGCATAGTACAGTACAATACAGTATAGTACAGTACAGTATATTGCAACACAGTGCAACATAGTTACAGTACAGCACAGCACAGTGATATAGTACAGTAGTACAGTACAGTATAGTACAGTATAGTACAGTACAGTATAGTACAGTATAGTACAGTACAGTATAGTACAGTACAGTATAGTACAGTACAATACAGTATAGTACAGTACAGTATAGTACAGCACAGTACAGTATAGTACAGTACAGCACAGTATAGTACAGTACAGTACAGTATAGTATAGTATAGTACAATATAGTACAGTACACTATTAGTGCACTACAGTACAGTATAGTATAGTACAGTACAGTATAGTACAGTACAGTACAGTATAGTACAACACAGTACAGTACAGTATAGTACAGTACAGTATAGTACAGTATAGTGCAGTACAGTTTAGTACAGTGCAGTACAGTACAGTACATTACAGTATCATACAGTATAGTACAGTACAATACAGTACAGTATCATACAGCATAGTACAGTATAATACAGTACAGTACAGTATAGTGCATTACAGTACAGTGGTTCCTCTGTTAACGAGCGCCTTGGTTAACGAGATTTCGGTTAACGATTTACCTTCCATAACAATCTGAACATCGGTTAACGAGTTTCTTACGAGCCGACTTCAACATGTTTTAGCATTTTGGCGGTCCACCAGCTGTAGCATTAGTCCGCCAATACAGTAATCGGTTCTAGGGCTTAAATTCCTTACTATTTTAGTAAATATCAAGAAGTTTATACTATTCAATAAATTTAAAAGTTTAATATGAAATTTTTTAGTCATTTTAACAATTATTGAACATAATTGAAGGTAAGGTAACTAGTTTCTGGCGTGCCATCCAGCCTGCCAACACACCAGACAGGCGTTAGTCTCTCTCTTGTTTTCAGTGGAGGTAACATCTTGCTTGAGACTCTCTTCAACTAAATGCTTTTTTTCTGTGCTTCAAGCAAATTATTGGTCATTTTGAAATTTATTTTTACATCTTGACAATATATAATGCAGTGCAGTGTTGATTTAAAGGAAATAATCTTAAATTATACCAAGAGAACTAAAATTTTATGGGTGAAATGGCGCCATGGGGTGACTTCTCTTCCACCCCAATGCCTCTTCTTCCTTCTCCTCCACCCGTTTTCTAATTCCATCATCATCATCATCATCATCATCCAGGAGCCTTCTACATACACACCTCAAAGTAAGTGTACTTTTTCTACCTTTTTGTTGAATTTAGGCAATTTTCGGTGAGCAGGACAATTACCCAAAAACCCATTGAAACAATGGTTTAGGGTTAGCAACCTTCTAGAACGGTTGTGCTCATTAACCGAGGACCACTGACAGTATAATTGCAGTATAGTACAGTATACCATAGTACAGTACAGTACAGTATATTACAGTACAGTACAGTATAGTACAGTATAGTACAGTACAGTACAGTACAGTACATTATAGTACAGTAGAGTACAGTAAGTACAGTAGAGTGAGTAATTGAGTAATTAGTAGGTACAGTAGAGTAGAGTAAGTAGAGTAGAGTACAGTACAGTAGGTATAGTACAGTACAATATAGTACAGTATAGTACAGCACAGTACAGTATACGGTACAGTATAGTACAGTACATTACAGTACTAGTACAGTATAGTACAACACAGTATAGTACAGTGCAGTACAGTACAGTATAGTACAGTATAGTACAGTACAATTACAGTATAGTACAGTATAGTACAGTACAGTACAGCATAGTACAGTACAGTACAGTATAGTACAGTATAATACAGTACACTATAGTATCGTACAGTATAATTACAGTATAGCACAGTACAGTATAGTATAGTACAGTACAGTACAGTACAGTATAGTACAGTATAGTACAGTACAGTATAGTACACTATAGTACAATACAGAACAGTATAGTACAGTACAGTATAGTACAGTATAGTATAATTATAGTACAGTACAGTACCAGTACAGTACAGTATAGTACAGTACAGTATAGTATAGTACAGTACATTATAGTACAGTACAGTATAGTATAGTACAGTACAAGTACAGTATAGTACAGTGAGGTACAGTATAATACAGTGTTAACAGTACAGTATTGTACAAGTACAGTATAGTATAATTACAGTATAGTACAGTATAGTACAGTACAGTATAGTATAATTACAGTATTGTACAGTACAGTACAGTATATGCACAGTATAGTACAGTACAGTACAGTATAGTACAGTACAGCATAGTACAGTATAGTACAGTATTATTACAGTACAGTTACAGTTATAGTACTGTTAATACCAGTACATACGAGTCCAGTCAGTGGTGGGCACAGCTAGCGAAAGGATTAACCGTAGCTAAACAGTTAAAAAAATTAGCGGAAGCTAATGCTAACCTCTAACTTTTATTATGTAATTTAACTTCGTTTTTTTTGGGGGCCTCTAAAACCCATAAAAAACAAGAAGAGCTGAAATTTTCATATGTTGTCTTTAACTTAGACATACTGTAGAGCTTCCCAAAAAGGTATAGCATGCAAGATCAGATGATGATCAAGGTGTACAAATAATTAAATGAACAAATGAAATTAAACATTCAGGTTTCAACATACACTTTATAATCTTTATTTGCTGTACGAAAAGACAGATGTGATAAATGAATCAAAAACCATAGTACTGTAGAGCATGGTAGCAAATAGCATCATGCCAAGATCAGATGATGATCAACATCAAGGTGTGCACTACACAATTTCTCAAATAATTAGTGGCATTCTCATACAACCTATCGTGTATTCATTATTCATGAAATATGCAATACCAACCACATACACATTATACCAGTGCATTTTTATATAACTTATTGTTGGTCTTAGTCATGTAAATAAACAGAAAACTCTAAACTTTAATGAAAAGTAAGTTTTTAGAAAATTTTGTTTGGCGCACACCTTGGATGACATCTTGGTTATGAACTTATGGAGCCGACGAGGGCGGCCCATAGCAAACACAGTCGAACCTCACTCTGGCTTCTTTGGTGGGCAGCTGTTGTGTATGAAGACTGTGGTAAGGTGCCAGATACTGATTGGTTAATATTAATTTACATAGAAATATTATAAATATTTTTATACACCTTTTACTATGTAAGAAAGGGCCTCTAAATGAAGGGGGGGGGTAGAACAATCATGCATAGCTACATAAATATTACAAATTACAATAAAAGAACTGTTGAGATAGGCATAGGCAACAGCTTTCATCAACAATTTCTGAAATTTTTCATGATTGTCAGATTTTCATGGTAGTATTTTCAGTCTGGCGTTCCCCGAGAATGAGCTGTGTTAGGGACAAGTAATAATTTATGAGGTTACTTTATTTATCAACCTAACACTAAAATGTTGGTGGGTTATACTAACAATGTGTGTTGTTACAGGCGGTGTGAGCTGGTACCATGGAGCAACAAAGGCGGGAGGGCGACAGGTCACTGCCTGGCCGAGGAGCCTCCTGACCCTCTGGCAGACCCCTGGCTGGATGACCGGAGCCTGAGGCCCAGCAGGAGGAGGAGGAGGAGGAGGACCTCGCCTCCCTCAGCGAAGTGATGGAGGGGGAGATGATCCGGATTGGAAGGCGTGGGGTTCAGGAGCACTCTGGGGACTCGGGGAAGAGGAGGACTCGCTCGCCTAGGGAGCGAGCCCAAGCGGTGGAGGAGTGGGGAGGTCACGTACAGAGTGAGGGTGTGGACGAGATCGCTGAAAATGAGAGAAGTGGCATAGAGATGAGTACTAGAACTCCCTTAGGTGATTCTCAGAGGCGAGAGAGGGGTAGACCAGAGGCCGGTTGACGGCCTTGACAGTAAAAACCCGACAGCGAGGGACCAGTGTTCCGCGAGGAGGATGACACTAGTGAAAGGACGTGCGAGGGCGGGGAGGGTCGACAGCGGCGGGACAGCCTGGGCGGGAATGAGTCCGACAAAGGAACTTAGCCTGTGGCGGGAGGAGCGACGATTGGGGCGAGGGGCGGCGACAACAGACCAAGACTGAGGCAAGAAGACACGCTGGCGGCGCCCATGACGTGGTGTGCTCCCGCCCAAGGTCAGAAGAGTGTCGCAAAAAGAATTTATCGGAGGAAGACAAAGAGGAGAAAGAGACAGAGAGAAAAAGAGGCAAGTGGAAGTCGTCGGACTCGGGAGGGCAGCTCGGACTCGAACTTTCAGGCGTAAGGTTGGGAGGCGGAGGCGTGGTTCTGGCCTCAAGCGCCCAAGCTAGTGAAAAACCTCTGGCCTTAACATATCGGGACATTATAGTGACGACAAACTGGGACGACACTATTGCGGCTCAGAAGGAAGACAACCTTCGTCTAGGATTACAGGAGAGTCGCCTGAGGTACCTGGGCAGCAGCAGGTGTGTGTGTGTGTTGCCCTGAGGTACCTGGAGCAGCATGTGTGTGTTGCCTGAGGGGGTGCTGGAGCAGCAGCGTGTGTGTGTGTGTTGCCCTGAGGGGTACCTGGAGCAGCAGCAGGTGTGTGTGTGTGTGTGTGCCTGAGGGTGCCTGGGCAGCAGCAGGTGTGGGTGTGTGTGTTGCCCTGAGGGTACCTGGAGCAGCAGCAGGTGTGTGTGTGTCACCCTGGAGCTGCTGGGCAGCAGCAGGTGTGTGTGTGTCCCTGAGGGAGTACCTGGAGCAGCAGCAGGTGTGTGTGTGTGCCCTGAGGTGCCTGGAGCAGCAGCATGTGTGTGTGTGTGTGTGTGTGTTGCCCTGAGGGGTGCCTGGAGCAGCAGCAGGTGTGTGTGTGTGTTGCCCTGGGGAGTACCTGGAGCAGCAGGTGTGTGTGTGTGTGTTGCCCTGAGGGGTGCCTGGAGCAGCACGGTGTGTGTGTGTGTGTGTAGAGAGTACCTGGAGCAGCAACAGGGGTGTGTGTGTGTGTGTCTCTGGTGCCTGGAGCAGCAGCAGGTGTGTGTGTGTGCCCCTGAGGTACCTGGAGCAAGGTGTGTGTGTGTGTGTGTCGCCCTGAGGTACCTGGGCAGCAGCAGGGTGTGTGTGTGTGTGTTGCCCTGAGTTGCTGAGCAGCAGCAGGTGTGTGTGTGTGTGTGTTCCTTACGGGTGCCTGAACAGCAGGTGTGTGTGTGTGTGTGTGTGTGTTGCCTGAGGGTACCTGGACAGGTGGGTGTGTGTGTTGCCCTGGGGCAGGAGCAGCAGCAGGTGTGTGTGTGTCACCCTGAGGGTTGCCTGGGAGCAGCAGCAGGTGTGTGTGTGTGTATCCTGAGGGTGCTGGACAGCCAGGTGTGTGTGTGTGTGTGTGGTGCCTAGGGAATGCCTGGAGCAGCAGCAGGTGTGTGTGTGTGTGCCCTGAGGATTACCTGGGGCAGCAGAGGTGTGTGTGTGTGTCGCCTGAGGTGCCTGGCAGCAGTGTGTGTGTGTGTGTGTGTCGCCTGAGAGTACCTGGAGCCAGGGGTGTGTGTGTGTGTGTGTGTGCCTAGAGTACCTGGGCAGCAGCAGGTGTGTGTGTGTGTGTGCCTGAGGTGTCTGGAGCAGCAGGTGTGTGTGGGTGGCCTGAGGTGCTGGAGCAGCAGCAGGTGTGTGTGTGTGTGTCGCCCTGAGGAGTGCCTGGAGCAGCAGCAGGTGTGTGTGTGTGTGTGTTGCCCTGAGGGAGTACCTGGAGCAGCAGCAGGGTGTGTGTGTGTGTGTGTCCTGAGGGTACCTGGAGCAGCAGCAGGTGTGTGTGGTCACCTGAGGGGAGCACTGGAGCAGCACAGGTGTGTGTGTGTGTGTTGTCCCCTGAGGGGTACCTGGAGCAGCAGCAGGTGTGTGTGTGTCGCCCTGAGGGACCAGGAGCAGCAGGTGTGTGTGTGTGTTTGCTTCGAGGTACCTGGAGTGTGTGTGTGTTGCCCTGAGGGGTACCTGGAGCAGCAGCAGGTGTGTGTGTTTGCCCTGAGGTGCCTGGACACAGAAGGTGTGTGTGTGTGTTGCCCTAGGGGCCTGACCTGGCAGAGGTGTGTGTGTTGCCTGAGAATTGCCTGGAGCAGCAGCAGGTGTGTGTGTGTGTTGCCCTGAGGGAGTACAGACAGCAGCAGGTGTGTGTGTGTGTGTGTTGCCCTGAGGAATTACCTGGAGCAGCAGCAGGTGTGTGTGTCGCCCTGAGGGAGTGCCTGGAGCAGCAGCAGGTGTGTGTGTGTGTGTGTTGCCCTGAGGTGCCTGGGCAGCAGCAGGTGTGTGTGTGTGTTGCCCTGAGGGGGTACCTGGAGCAGCAGCAGGTGTGTGTGCCTGTCCTGGCAGCAGCAGGTTGTTGTGTGTTGCCTGAGGGTACCTGGAGCAGCAGCAGGTGTGTGTGTGTGTGTGTCCCCTGAGGGGCTGGGCAGCAGCAGGTGTGTGTGTGTGTGTGCCCTGAGGGTACCTGGAGCAGCAGCAGGTGTGTGTGTGTGTGTCCCTGAGGGGTACTGAACAGCAGCAGGTTGTGTTGCTGAATTGGGCAGCAGGTGTGTGTGTGTGTGTGTGTTGCCCTGAGGGGTACCTGGAGCAGCAGCAGGTGTGTGTGTGTTGCCCTGAGGTACCTGGAGCAGCAGCAGGTGTGTGTGTGTGTGTGCCAGTACCTGGGCAGCAAGGTGTGTGTGTGTGTCCTGAGGTACCTGGGCAGCAGCAGGTGTGTGTGTGTGTGTGCCCTGAGGGTGCCTGGGCAGCAGCAGGGTGTGTGTGTGTCCTGGGGACACTGTGGGCAGCAGCAGGTGTGTGTGTGTTGCCTGTACCTGGAGCAGCAGCAGGTGTGTGTGTGTGTGTCGCCCTGAGGGTACCTGGAGCAGCAGGTGTGTGTGTGTCCTAGGGTACCTGGAGCAGCAGCAGGTGTGTGTGTGTGTGACCAGTCGGGCAGCAACAGGTGTGTGTGTGTGTTGCCCCTGAGGGGTGCACCTGGAGCAGCAGCAGGTGTGTGTGTGTGTTGCCTGAGAGTACCTGGAGCAGCAGCAGGTGTGTGTGTGTGTGTGTGTCGCTGAGGGGTACTGGAGCAGCAGCAGGTGTGTGTGTGTGTGTGTGTGCACCGAGGAGTACCTGGAGCAGCAGCAGGTGTGTGTGTGTGTGTGTACCCTGAGGTACCTGGAGCAGCAGCAGTGTGTGTGTGTGTGTGTCTGCAGAGTACCTGGAGCAGCAGCAGGTGTGGTGTGTGTGCTGTTGCAGGTACCTGGAGCAGCAGGTGTGTGTGTGTGTGTGTGTGTGTTCGCCCTGAGGTACCTGGGCAGCAGCAGGTGTGTGTTGCCTGAGAGTGCCTGGAGCAGCAGCAGGTGTGTGTGTGTGTGTGTCCCTGAGGGTACCTGGGCAGCAGCAGGGTGTGTGTGTGTGTGTCCCCTGAGGGAGTACCTGGGCAGCAGCAGGTGTGTGTGTGTGTTCGCCCTGAGGGTACCTGGGCAGCAGCAGGTGTGTGTGTGTGTTGCCCTGAGGAATTACCCTGGAGCAGCAGCAGGTGTGTGTGTGTGTGTGTCACCTGGGGTACCTGGAGCAGCACAGGTGTGTGTGTGTGTGTGTGTGTGTGTGTGTGTGTGTCGCTGAGTACCTGGAGCAGCAGCAGGTGTGTGTGTGTGTGTCCCCTGAGGTACCTGGAGCAGCAGCAGGTGTGTGTGTGTCTGTGCCCTAGGGAGTACCTGGACAGCAGGTGTGTGTGTGTGTGTCGCCTAGGAAGTACCTGGACAGCAGCAGGTGTGTGTGTGTGTTGTGCCCTGAGGTGCAGCAGCTGCAGGTGTGTGTGTGTGTGTCTCCCTGAGGGTACCTGGAGCAGCAGCAGGTGTGTGTGTGTGTTGCCCTGAGGGGGTACCTGGAGCAGCAGGTGTGTGTGTGTGTGTGTCGCCCTGAGAAGTGCCTGGGCGGTGTGTGTGTGTGTCGCCTGAGGGTGGAGCAGCAGCAGGTGTGTGTGTTGCCCTGAGGGTACCTGGGCAGCAGCAGGTGTGTGTGTGTGTGTGTCCCTGAGGGAGTACCTGGGGCAGCAGGTGTGTGTGTTTGCCCTGAGGTACCTGGAGCAGCAGGTGTGTGTGTGTCTCCCTGAGGGAGTACCTGGAGCAGCAGCAGGGTGTGTGTGTGTGTGTGCCTGAGAGTGCCTGTGTGCAGCAGGTGTGTGTGTGTGTGTTGCCTGAGGCCTGGAGCAGCAGGTGTGTGTGTGTGTGTGTTGCCCTGAGGGAGTACCTGGCAGCAGCAGCAGGTGTGTGTGTGTGTCGCCTGAGAGTACCTGGGCAACAGGTGTGTGTGTGTGTGTTGCCTGAGGGGTACCTGGAGCAGCAGCAGGTGTGTGTGTGGCCCTGAGGGTGCCTGGAGCAGCAGCAGGTGTGTGTGTGTGTTGCCCTGAGGGGTGCCTGGAGTGCATGGGTGTGTGGTGTGTGTTGCTGAGGGGGTACTTGGGCAGCAGGTGTGTGTGTGTGTGTGTGCCCTGAGAGTGCCTGGAGCAGCAGCAGGTGTGTGTGTGTCCCTGGGGGTACCTGGAGCAGCAGCAGGTGTGTGTGTGTGTGTGTTGCCCTGGGGTACCTGGGCAGCAGCAGGTGTGTGTGTCGCCCTGAGGAGAGTACCTGGGCAGCAGCAGGTGTGTGTGTTGCCCTGGGGAGTACCTGGAGCAGCAGCAGGTGTGTGTGTGTGTGTTGCCTGAGGAGTACCTGGAGCAGCAGCAGGTGTGTGTGTGTGTGTGTTGCCCTGAGGAGTACCTGGAGCAGCAGCAGGTGTGTGTTGTGTCGCCTGAGGTGCCTGGGCAGCAGCAGGTGTGTGTGTGTGGCCCTGGGGTACCTGGAGCAGCAGGTGTGTGTGTGTTGCCTGAGGTGCAGACAGCAGCAGGTGTGTGTGTGTGTGCGCCCTGAGGTGCCTGGGGGCGCAGGTGTGTGTGTGTGTGTTGCCTGAGATGCCTGGGCAGCAGGTGTGTGTGTGTGTTGCCCTGAGGAGTACCTGGGCAGCAGGTGTGTGTGTTGCCCTGAGGGGTACCTGGAGCAGCAGCAGGTGTGTGTGTGTGTTGCCCTGAGGTACCTGGGAGCAGCAGCAGGTGTGTGTGTGTCGCCCTGAGAGTACCTGGAGCAGCAGCAGGTGTGTGTGTGTGTGTGTGTTCCTGAGAGTACCTGGAGCAGCAGCAGGTGTGTGTGTGTGTGTGTTGCCCTGAGGGAGTACCTGGACAGCAGCAGGTGTGTGTGTGTGTGTGTTGCCCTGAGGAGTACCTGGGCAGCAGCAGGTGTGTGTGGTGTGTCGCCTGAGGTACCTGGAGCAACAGGTGTGTGTGTGTGTTGCCCTGAGGGTACCTGGAGCAGCAGCAGGTGTGTGTGTGTTGCCCTGAGGAGTACCTGGAGCAGCCTGTGTGTGTGTGTGTGTTGCCCTGAGAGTGCCTGGAGCAGCAGCAGGTGTGTGTGTGTGTTGCCCTGAGGGAGTACCTGGAGCAGCAGCAGGTGTGTGTGTGTGTGTTGCCTGAGGTGCCTGGAGCAGCAGCAGGTGTGTGTGTGTGTGCCTGATGGGAACCTGGGCAGCAGCAGGTGTGTGTGTGTGTGTGTGTTGCCCTGAGGGTACCTGGGCAGCAGCAGGTGTGTGTGTGTGTGTGCCTGAGGGAGTACCTGGAGCAGCGTGTGTGTGTGTGTGTCCCTGAGAGTACCTGGGCAGCAGCAGGTGTGTGTGTCGCCTGAGGGAGTACCTGGAGCAGCAGCAGGTGTGTGTGTGCTGGGGAGTGCCTGGAGACAGCAGGTGTGTGTGTGTTGCCTGAGGTGCCTGGAGCAGCAGCAGGTGTGTGTGTGTGTGTTGCCTGAGGGTACCTGGGCAGCAGCAGGTGTGTGTGTGTGTTGCCTGAGGGGAGTACCTGGAGCAGCAGCAGGTGTGTGTGTGTGTTGCCCTGGTGAGACCTGGAGCAGCAGCAGGTGTGTGTGTGTGTGTTGCCTGAGAGTACCTGGGCAGCAGCAGCAGGTGTGTGTGTGTGTGTTGCCCTGAGTGAGTACCTGGGGCAGCAGGTGTGTGTGTGTTGCCCTGAGGAGTACCTGGAGCAGCAGCAGGTGTGTGTGTGTGTTGCCCTGAGGTACCTGGGCAGCAGCAGGTGTGTGTGTGTGTGTTGCCTGAGAGTACCTGGAGCAGCAGCAGGTGTGTGTGTGTGTTCTGAGTGAGTACTGGGCAGCAGCAGGTGTGTGTGTGTTGCCTGGTGAGAACCTGAGACGCAGCAGGTGTGTGTGTGTGTGTGCCCTGAGGGTGCCTGGGCAGCAGCAGGTGTGTGTGTGTGTTGCCTGAGGGAGTCCTGGAGCAGCAGCAGGTGTGTGTGTGTTGCCCTGAGTGAGAGCCTGGGCAGCAGCAGGTGTGTGTGTGTTTTCAGGGTACTGGGAGCAGCAGCAGGTGTGTGTGTGTGTTGCCTGAGGTGAGACCTGGAGCAGCAGCAGGTGTGTGTGTGTGTGTGCCTGAGGGTACCTGGAGCAGCAGCAGGTGTGTGTGTGTGTGCCTGAGAGTACCTGGAGCAGCAGCAGGTGTGTGTGTGTGTGTTGCCTGAGGGATCGTGCAGCCAGTGTGTGTGTGTGTGTGGAGCAGCAGCAGGTGTGTGTGTGTGTGCCTGAGGTACATGGGCAGGTGTGTGTGTGTGTGTTGCGCCTGAGGTTGGAGCAGCAGCAGGTGTGTGTGTGTGTGGGGGGGGGCGCAGGAGCAGCAGGTGTGTGTGTGTTGCCCTGAGGGTACCTGGGCAGCAGGTGTGTGTGTGTGTGTGTTGCCTGAGGGCCTGGCAGGTGTGTGTGTGTGTGGGCAGCAGCAGGTGTGTGTGTGTGCAAACATATAATATTCAAAGTACCTGGAGCAACAGGTGTGTGTCCTTAACAGAGTGTCTGTGTATTTTTACCTGAAACAACAACAGCAACTATATATTGATGATGTTTTATA
>NW_024734174.1:0-10755 GCF_018991925.1 Homarus americanus | reverse complement strand
AGAGCAACGTTTTACCAAATGCGGCTTCGAAATACGAGGATCCATATATATTTCATTAGCCCAATAAAGCACGCGGACTTCTACATATAATCAACACCTCACCCCACAAGGATTTAAACCCACGATCTTATAATTGTGACAGAGGAATGCTACCTATGGGCCACGAGGACACTATAAGCAGTCCTAGACTCTGTTATATTTCACACAAATCCTGTTCAATGAGCTTATGGCACCGTGAACCACTATAGGGGACCACCCGTGCCGCTTAGGTGATAAGAGCAACGTTTTACCAAATCCGGGTTGGAAACACGAGGATCCATATATATTTCATTAGCCCAATAAAGCACGCGGACTTCTACATATAATCAACACCTCACCCCACCATGATTTGAACCAACGATCTTAAAATTGTGACCGGGGAACGCTACCTCTGGGCAACCAGGCCAATAAAAGCAGTCCTAGACTCTACTATATTTCACACAAAGTCTGTTCAACGACCTTATGGCGCGATGAACCTCTAATGGGGACCACCCGTGCCGCTTAGGTGATAAGAGCAACGTTTTCCAAATCCGGCTTGGAAACACGAGGATCCATAGATATTTCATTAGCACAATAAAGCACGCGGACTTCTACATATAATCAACACCTCACCCCACCAGCATTTGAACCCACTATCTTATAATTGTGACCGGAGAACGGTACCTCTGTTCAACGAGGACAATAAAAGCAGTCCTAGATTCTACTATATTTCACACAAAGCCTGTTCAACGACCTTATGGCGCCATGAACGTCTAATGGGGACCACCCGTGCCGCTTAGGTGATCACAGCAAAGTTTTACCAGATCCGGCTTGGAAACACGAGGATCCATATATATTTCACTAGCCCAATAAATCACTCGGACTTCTACATATAATCAACACCTCACCCTACTAGGATTCAAACCCAAGATCTTATAATTGTGACCGGGGTATCCTACCTCTGGGCCACCAGGACACTAAAAGCAGTCCTAGACTCTGCTATATTTCACACAAATCCTGTTCAACGAGCTTATGGCGCAGTGAACCTCTAATGGGGAGCACCCGTGCTGCTTAGGTAATCAGAGCAACGTTTTACCAAATGCGGCTTCAAAACACGAGGATCCATATATATTTCATTCCCCAATAAAGCACGCGGCTTCTACATATAATCAACACCTCACCCCACCAGGATTCGAACCCATCCTCTTCTTATTGTGACCGGGGAACGCTACCTCTGGGCCACCAGGACAATAAAAGCAGTCCTACACTCTGCTATATTTCACACAAAGCCTGTTCAACGAGCTTATGGCGCTGTGAACCTCTAATGAGGCCATCCGTGCCATAGGTGATCAGAGCAACGTTTTTACCAAATCCGGCTTCGAAACACAAGGATTCATATATATTTCATTAGCCTAAAAGAGCACGCGGACTTCTACATATAATCAACACCTCACTCCACCAGGATTCGAACTCACGATCTTATAATTGTGACCGAGGAACGCTACCTATGGGCCACCAGGATACTATAAGCAGTCTTAGACTCTGTTATATTTCACACAAAGCCTGTTCAACGAAATTATGGCGCCATGAACCTCTAATGGGGACCACACGTGCCGCTTAGGTGATCAGAGCAAGGTTTACCAAATCCGGCTTGGAGACACGAGGATCCATATATATTTCATTAGCCCAATAAAGCACGCGGACTTCTACATATAATCAACGCCTCACCCCACCAGGATTTGAAGCCACGATCTTATAATTGTGACCGAGGAATGCTACCTATGGGCCACGAGGACACTATAAGCAGTCCTAGACTCTGTTATATTTCACACAAAGCCTGTTCAACGAGCTTATGGCGCCGTGAACCTCTCATTGGGACCACACCCATTGCCGCTTGGGTGATCAAGGCAACGTTTTTACCTGAAATGCGGCTTCGAAGCCTGCTGAGGATCCTCATATATTCCATTAGCCCCAATAAACGCGCGGACTTCTACATATAATCAACACCTCACCCCCACCAGAGTTTAAACCCGCGATCTTTATGAATTTGCTGACCGAGGGAATACTACCCTTATGGGCCCGCGAGACCTGCTAAACAGTCCCTAGACTCCTGTTATATTTCCACTGGAATCTGTTCAGCCCAGGCTTATGGCGCAATGAACCTATAAAGGGACCACCCGTGCAGCTTAGGTGATAGAGCAACGTTTGCAAATGCGGCAGCTCACGAGGATCCATATATATTTCATTAGCCCAATAACGCACGCAGAATTCTACATAGAATCAACGCCTCACCCCACCAGGATTTAAACCCACGATCTTATAATTGTGACCGGGGAACGCTACCTTTGGGCCACCAGGATAATTAAAGCAGTCCTAGACTGTGCTATATTTCACACAAAGCCTGTTCAATGAGCTTTTGGCGCCGTGAACCTCTAATGGGGACCACCTGTGCCGCTTAGGTGATCAGAGCAACGTTTTACCAAATGCGGCTTCAAAACACGAGGATCCACATATATTTCATTTGCCCTTTAAAACACGCGGACTTCTACATATAATCAACACCTCACCCCACCAGGATTCGAACCCACGATCTTCTAATTGTGACCGGGGAACGCTACCTCTGGGCCACCAGGACAATAAAAGCAGTCCTAGACTCTGCTATATCTTACAAAAAGCCTGTTCAACGAGCTTATGGCGCTGTGAACCTCTAATAGGGACCATCCGTGCCGCTTAGGTGATCAGAGCAACGTTTTACCAAATCCGGCTTGGAAACACGAGGATCCATATACATTTCATTAGCCCAATAAAGCACGCGGCTTCTACATATAATCAACACCTCACCCCACCTGGATTCGAACCCATGATCTTATAATTGTGACCGGGGTATGCTACCTCTGGGCCACCAGGACAATAAAAGCAGTCCTAGACTCTACTATATTTCACACAAAGCCTGTTAAACGAGCTTATGGCGCTGTGAACCACTATAGGGGACCACCCGTGCCGCTTAGGTGATCAGAGCAACGTTTTACCAAATGCGGCTTCAAAACACGAGGGTTCATATATATTTCATTAGCCCAATAAAGCACGCGGACATCTACATATAATCAACACCTCACCCCACTAGGATTCAAACCCACGATCTTATAATTGTGACCGGGGTATGCTACCTCTGGGCCACCAGGACACTGAAAGCAGTCCTAGACTCTGCTATATTTCACACAAATCCTTTTCAACGAGCTTATGGCGCAGTGAACCTCTAATGGGGACCACCCGTGCCGCTTATGTGATCAGAGCAACGTTTTACCAAATCCGGCTCGGAAACACGAGGATCCATATATATTTCATTAGCCCAATAAAGCACGCGGACTTCTACATATAATCAACGCCTCACCCCACCAGGATTTGATGCCACGATCTTATAATTGTGACTGGGGAACGCTACCTTTGGGCCAACAGGACAATAAAAGCATTCGTAGACTCTACTATATTTCACACAAAGCCTGTTCAACGACCTTATGGCGCCGTGAACCTCTAATGGGGACCAGCCGTGCAGCTTAGGTGATCAGAGCAACGTTTTACCAAATGTGGCTTCAAAACACGAGGATCCATATATATTTCATTAGCCCAATAAAGCACGCGGCTTCTACATATAATCAACACCTCACCCCACGAGGATTCGAACCCATGATCTTCTAATTGTGACCGGGGAACGCTACCTCTGGACCACCAGGACAATAAAAGCAGTCCTAGACTCTGCTATATTTCACACAAAGCCTGTTCAACGAGCTTATGGCGTCGTGAACCTCTAATGGGGACCACCCGTGCCACTTAGGTGATCAGAGCAACGTTTTACCAAATGCGGCTTCGAAACAGGAGAATCCATATATATTTCATTAGCCCAATAAAGCACGCGGACTCCTACATATAATCAACACCTCACCCCACCAGGATTTAAACCCAAGATCTTATAATTGTGACCGGGGAACGCTACCTCTGGGCCACTAGGACAATAAAAGCAGTCCTAGACTCTACTATATTTCACACAAAGCCTGTTTAACGAGCTTATGGCGCTGTAAACCACTATAGGGGACCACCCGTGCCGCTTAGGTGATCAGAGCACGTTTAACCAAATGCGGCTTCGAAACCCGAGGATCCATATATATTTCATTAGCCCAATAAAGCCGCGCAGACTTCTACACGCCATAAATCAACGCCTCACACCGGGATTTGAAGCCACGATCTTATAATTGTGACCAGGGGACGCTACCTCTGGAGCAACCAGGACAATAAAAAGCAGTCCTAGACTCTGCTATATTTCACACACAAAAGCCTGTTCAACGAGCTTATGACGCTGTGAACCACTATAGGGGACCACCCGTGCCGCTTAGGTGATCAGAGCAACGTTTAACCAAATGCGGCTTCGAAACAGGAGAATCCATATATATTTCATTAGCCCAATAAAGCACGCGGACTTCTACATATAATCAACACCTCACCCCACCAGGATTTAAACCCAAGATCTTATAATTGTGACCGGGGAACGCTACCTCTGGGCCACCAGGAAAAAAAAAGCAGTCCTAGACTCTGCTATATTTCACACAAAGCCTGTTCAACGAGCTTATGGCGCCGTGAACCTCTAATGGGGGCACCCGTGCCGCTTAGGTGATCAGAGCAACGTTTTACCAAATGCGGCTTCAAAACACGAGGGTCCATATATATTTCATTAGGCCAATAAAGCACGCGGACTTCTACATATAATCAACACCTCACCCCACTAGGATTCAAACCCACGATCTTGTAATTGTGACCGGGGTATGCTACCTCTGGGCCACCAGGACACTAAAAGCAGTCCTAGACTCTGCTATATTTCACACAAAGCCTGTTCAACGGGTTTATGGCGCAGTGAACCTCTAATGGGGACCACCCGTGCCGCTTATGTGATCAGAGCAACGTTTTACCAAATCCGGCTTGGAAACACGAGGATCCATATATATTTCATTAGCCCAATAAAGCAGTCGGACTTCTATATATAACAAACACCTCACCCCACCAGGATTCAAACCCACAATCTTATAATTGTGACCGGGGTATGCTACCTCTGGGCCACCAGTACAATAAAAGCAGTGGTAGATTCTTCTTCCACCAAACCCTGTTTAACGAGCTTATGGCGCCGTGAACCTCTAATGGGGACCACCCGTGCCGCTTAGGTGATCAGAGCAACGTTTTACCGAATGCGGCTTCTGAAACGAGGATCCATATATATTTCATTAGCCCAATAAAAGCAGCGGACTTCTACATATAATCAACACACCTCACCCCACCAAGTTTAAACCCAAGATCTTATAATAATTGTGACCGGGGCATGCCTCTGGGCCACCAGAGATAATAAAAGCAGTCCTAGACTCTGCTATATTTCACACAAAGCCTTCAACGAGCTTATGGCGTGGCGGACCTCTATTAGGGGACCACCCGTTGCCACTTAGTGATCTGGAGCAACGTTTTGCAAATCAACCCGAAACAGGAGAATCCGCCCTTATTTCATTGGCCCAATAAAGCACGCGGACTTCTACATATAATTAACACCTCACTCCACCAGGATTCGAACCCACGATCTTATAATTGTGACCGAGGAACGCTACCTATGGGCCACCAGGACACTATAAGCAGTCCTAGACCCTACTATATTTCACACAAAGCCTGTTCAACGAGCTTATGGCGCCATGAACCTCTAATGGGGACCACCGTACCGCTTAGGTGATCAGAGCAACGTTTTGCAATGCGGCTTCGAAACTCTGAGGATCCATATATATTTCATTAGCCCAATGACGCACGCAGACTTCTACATATAATCAACACCTCACCCCACCAGGATTTTAACCCACAATCTTATAATTGTGACCGGGGTATGCTACCTCTGGGCCACTAGGACAATAAAAGCAGTCCTAGACTCTATAATATTTCACACAATGCCTGTTCAACGAGCTTATGGCGCTGTGAACCACTATAGGGGACCACCCGTGCCACTTAGGTGATCAGAGCACGTTTAACCAAATGCGGCTTCGAAACCCGAGGATCCATATATATTTCATTAGCCCAATAAAGCACGCAGACTTCTACATATAATCGACGCCTCACCCCACCAGGATTTGAAGCCACGATCTTATAATTGTGACCGGGGGACGCTACCTCTGGGCAACCAGGACAATAAAAGCAGTCCTAGACTCTACTATATTTCACACAAAGCCTGTTCAACGAGCTTATGACGCTGTGAACCACTATAGGGGACCACCCGTGCCGCTTAGGTGATCAGAGCAACGTTTAACCAAATGCGGCTTCGAAACAGGAGAATCCATATATATTTCATTAGCCCAATAAAGCACGCGGACTTCTACATAAAATCAACACCTCACCCCACCAGGATTTAAACCCAAGATCTTATAATTGTGACCGTGGAACGCTACCTCTGGGCCACCAGGAAAAAAAAGCAGTCCTAGACTCTGCTCTTTTTCACACAAAGCCTGTTCAACGAGCTTATGGCGCCGTGAACCTCTAATGGGGGCACCCGTGCCGCTTAGGTGATCAGAGCAACGTTTTACCAAATGCGGCTTCAAAACACGAGGGTCCATATATATTTCATTAGCCCAATAAAGCACGCGAACTTCTACATATAATCAACACCTCACCCCACTAGGATTCAAACCCACGATCTTATAATTATGACCGGGGTATGCTACCTCTGGGCCACCAGGACACTAAAAGCAGTCCTAGACTCTGCTATATTTCACACAAATCCTGTTCAACGAGCTTATGGCGCCGTGAACCTCTAATAGGGACCACCCATGCTGGATAGGTGATCAGAGCAACGTTTTACCAAATGCGGCTTCGAAAAACGAGGATCCAAATATATTTCATTAGCCCAATAAAGCAGTCGGACTTCTATATATAACAAACACGTCACCCCACCAGGATTCAAACCCACAATCTTATAATTGTGACCGGGGTATGCTACCTCTGGGCCACCAGTACAATAAAAGCAGTCCTAGATTCTACTATATTTCACACAAAGGCTGTTAAACGAGCTTATGGCGCTGTGAACCACTATAGGGGACCACCCGTGCCGCTTAGGTGATCAGAGCAACGCTTTACCAAATGCGGTTTTGAAACACGAGGATCCATATATATTTCATTACCCAATAAAGCACGCCGACTTCTACATATAATCAACGCCTCACCCCACCAGGATTTGAAGAGACGATAGTATAATTGTGACCGAGGAACGCTACCTCTGGGCCAACAGGACAATAAAAGCATTCGTAGACTCTACTATATTTCACACAAAGCCTGTTCAACGACCTTATGGCGCCGTGAACCTCTAATGGGGACCACCCGTGCTGCTTAGGTGATCAGAGCAACGTTTTACCAAATGCGGCTTCAAAACACGAGGATCCATATATATTTCTTTCCCCAATAAAGCACGCGGCTTCTACATATAATCAACACCTCACCCCACCAGGATTCGAACCCATGATCTTCTAATTGTGACCGGGGAACGCTACCTCTGGGCCACCAGGACAATAAAAGCAGTCCTAGACACTACTATATTTCACACAAAGCCTGTTTAACGAGCTTATGGCGCCGTGAAACTCTAATGGGGACCACCCGTGCCGCTTAGGTAATCAGAGCAACGTTTTACCAAATGCGGCTTCGAAACACGAGGATCCATATATATTTCATTAGCCCAATGAAGCACGCGGACTTCTCCATATAATCAACACCTCACCCCACCAGGATTTCAACCCACAATCTTATAATTGTGACCGGGGTATGCTACCTCTGGGCCACTAGGACAATAAAAGCAGTCCTAGACTCTACTATATTTCACACAATGCCTGTTCAACGAGCTTATGGCGCTGTGAACCACTATAGGGGACCACCCGTGCCGCTTAGGTGATCAGAGCAACGCTTTTACCAACGCGGCTTCGAAACAAGAGTGGATCCATATATATTTATTAGCCCAACAGCACGCTAACTTCTACATATAATCAACACTCCTCACCCCACCAGGATTTCAACCAACGATCTTATAATTGTGACCGGAAACGCGCCATACCTCTCAGCCACTAGGTCAATAAAAGCAGTCCTAGACTTGCTATATTTCACACAAAGCTCGTTCAACGCGCTATGGCGGATCCGTTCATAGGGGACCCGTCTTGCCGCTTTTAGGTGCAGGATCAGAGCAACGCCACTCAAATAAGCAGCTCAAACACGAGGATCCATATATATTTCATTAGCCCAATAAAGCACGCGGACTTCTTCATATAATCAACACCCCACCCCACCAGGATTTGAACCCATGGTCTTATAATTGTGACCGGGCGACGTTACCTCAGGGCCACCAGGAAACTAAAAGCATTCCTAGACTCTGTTATATTTCACACAAAGCCTGTTCAACGAGCTTATGGCGCCGTGAACCTCTAATGGGGAATAACCCGTGCCGCTTAGGTGATCAGAGCAAAATTTTACCAAATGCGGCTTCGAAACCCGAGGATCCATGTATATTTCATTAGCCCAATAGCGCATATCGCGGACTTCTACATATAATCACACCTCACTCCACCAGATCTGGAAACCACGATCTATAATTGTGACCGAGAACGCTACCTATGTGGGCCACCAGGACACCATATAAGCAGTCCTAGACTTAAGAGTATTTAACATAAAGCCCGTTCAACGAGCTTATGGGGTTGTGAACCACTATAGGGAATTTCCACCCAGTGCTACTTAGTGATCAGGGAGCAACGTTTTACCAAATGCTGCCTTCGAAAACAGGAGAATCCATATATATTTCTATTAGCCCAATAAAGCACGCAGACTTCTACATATAATCAACACTCACCCACCAGGATTTAAACTCAAGATCTTATATTGTGGACTGGGAACGCTACCTCTGGGCCACTAGGACAATAAAAGCAGTCCTAGACTCTACTATATTTCACACAAAGCCTGTTCAACGAGCTTATGGCGCCGTGAACCTCTAATGGGGACCACCAGTGCCGCTTAGGTGATCAGAGCAACGTTTTACCAAATGCGGTTTCAAAACACGAGGGTCCATATATATTTCATTAGCCCAATAAAGCACGCTGACTTCTACATATAATCAACACCTCACCCCACTAGGATTCAAACCCACGATCTTATAATTGTGACCGGGGTATGCTACCTCTGGGCCACCAGGACACTAAACGCAGTCCTAGACTCTGCTATATTTCACACAATGCCTGTTCAACGAGCTTATGGCGCTGTGAACCACTATAGGGGACCACCCGTGGCGCATAGGTGATCAGAGCAACGTTTAACCAAATGCGGCTTCGAAACCCGAGGATCCATATATATTTCATTAGCCCAATAAAGCACGCAGACTTCTACATATAATCAACGCCTCACCCCACCAGGATTTGAAGCCACGATCTTATAATTGTGACCGGGGGACGCTACCTCTGGGCCACCAGGACAATAAAAGCAATCCTAGACTCTACTATATTTCACACAAAGCCTGTTCAACGAGCTTATGACGCTGTGAAACACTATAGGGGACCACCCGTGCCGCTTAGGTGATCAGAGCAACGTTTAACCAAATGCGGCTTCGAAACCCGAGGATCCATATATATTTCATTAGTCCAATAAAGCACGCAGACTTCTACATATAATCAACGCCTCAACCCACCAGGATTTGAAGCCACGATCTTATAATTGTGACCGGGGAACGCTACCTCTGGGCAACCAGGACAATAAAAGCAGTCCTAGACTCTGCTATATTTCACACAAAGCCTGTTCAACGAGCTTATGGCGTCGTGAACCTCTAATGGGGACCACCCGTGCCACTTATGTGATCAGAGCAACGTGTTACCTAATGCGGCTTCGAAACAGGAGAATCCATATATATTTCATTCGCCCAATAAAGCACGCGGACTTCTACATATAATCAACACCTCACCCCACCAGGATTTAAACCCAAGATCTTATAATTGTGACCGGGGAACGCTACCTCTGGGCCACCAGGAAAAAAAAGCAGTCCTAGACTCTGCTAAATTTCACACAAAGCCTGTTCAACGAGCTTATGGCGCCGTGAACCTCTAATGGGGACCACCTGTGCCGCTTAGGTGATCAGAGCAACATTTTACCAAATGTGGCTTCAAAACACTAGGGTCCATATATATTTCATTAGCCCAATAAAGCACGCGGACTTCTACATATAATCAACACCTCACCCCACTAGGATTCAAACCCACGATCTTATAATTGTGACCGAGGAACGCTACCTATGGGCCACCAGGACACTATAAGCAGTCCTAGACTCTGTGATATTTCACATAAAGCCTGTTCAACGAGCTTATGGCACCGTGAACCACTATTGGGGACCACCCGTGCCGCTTAGGTGATAGGAGCAACGTTTTACCAAATCCGGCTTGGAAACACGAGGATCCATATATTTCATTAGCCCAATAAAGCACGCTGCTTCTACATATAATCAACACCTCACCCCACCAGGATTCGAACCCATGATCTTCTAATTGTGACCGGGGAACGCTACCTCTGGGCCACCAGTACAATAAAAGCAGTCCTAGACTCTGCTATATTTTACACAAAGCCTGTTCAACAAGCTTATGGCGCCGTGAACCTCTCATTGGGACCACCTGTGCCGCTTAGGTGATCAGAGCAACGTTTTACCAAATGCGG
>NW_024734173.1:0-28515 GCF_018991925.1 Homarus americanus | reverse complement strand
AAACCGACCCTTAATTGACTTTGCCAGTCTCCCACTGGGTGTGTGGCGATTCTCGGACTATTTCGTATAATATTGTTATAAAGTACTAAATCGACCCTCAATTGACTTTGAGAGTCTCCCAAGCGGTGTGTGGCGATTCTCGGATTACTTCGTATAATATTGTTATAAAGTAGTAAACCGACCCTCAATTGACTTTGAAAGTCTCCCAGTCGTTGTGTGGCGATTCTCGAATTATTTCGTATAATATTGTTCTTAAGTACTAAATCGACCCTCAATTGACTTTGACAGTCTCCCACTCGGTAAGTGGCGATTCCCGGATTATTTGATAAAATATTGTTATAAAGTACTAAATCGACCCTCAATTGACTTTGAAAGTCTCCCACTGGGTGTGTGGTGATTCTCGGATTATTTCGTATAATATTGTTATAAAGTACTAAATCGACCCTCAATTGACTTGGACAGTCTCCCACTCGGTGTGTGGCGATTCTCGGATTATTTGGTAAAATATTATTATAAAGTACTAAATCGACCCTCAATTGACTTTGACAGTCTCCCACTGGTTGTGTGGCGATTCTCGGATTATTTCGTATAATATTGTTATAAAGTACTAAATCGACCCTCAATTGACTTTACAGTCTCCTACTGCGTGTGGCGATTCTCGGATTATTTCATAATATTGTTTTAAAGTACTAAACCGACCCTTAATTCGACTTTGCCAGTCTCCCACTGGGTGTGGCGATTCTTTGACTATTTCCTGTATAATATTGTTATAAATTACTAACCGACCCTCAATTGACTTTGACAGTCTCCCAATTTCAAGATGGGCGATTCTCGGATTATTTTGAATAATATTGTTCTTAAGTACTAAATCGACCCTCAATTGACTTTGAGAGTCTCCCACGCGGTGTGTGGCGATTCTCGGATTACTTCGTATAATATTGTTATAAAGTACTAAATCGACCCTCAATTGACTTTGAAAGTCTCCCAGTCGTTGTGTGGCGATTCCCGAATTATTTCGTATAATATTGTTCTTAATTACTAAATCGACCCTCAATTGACTTTGAGAGTCTGCCACTGGGTGTGTGGCGATTCTCTGATTATTTCGTATAATATTGTTCTTAAGTACTAAATCGACCCTCAATTGACTTTGACAGTCTCCCACTCGTTGTGCGGCGATTCTCGGATTATTTGGTAAAATATTGATATAAATTACTAAATCGACCCTCATTTGACTTTGGCAGTATCCCACTGGGTGTGTGGCGATTCTCGGATTATTTCGATTAATATTGTTATAAAGTACTAAATCAACCCTCAATTGACGTTGACAGTCTCCCACTCGGTGTGTGGCGATTCTCGAATTATTTCGTATAATATTGTTCTTAAGTACTAAATCGACCCTCAATTGACTTTGACAGTCTCCCACTGGGTGTGTGGCGATTCTCGGAATATTTCGTATAATATTGTTATAAAGTACTAAATCGACACTCAATTGACTATGAAAGTCTGCCACAGGGTGTGTGGCGATTCTCGGATTATTTTGTATAATATTGTTATAAAGTACTAAACCGACCCTTAATTGACTTTGCCAGTCTCCCACTGGGTGGGTGCGCGATTCTCGGACTATTTCGTATAATATTGTTATAAAGTACTAAATCGACCCTCAATTGACTTTGACAGTCTCCCACTCAGTATGTGGCGATTCCCGGATTATTTCGTATATTATTGTTATAAAGTACTAAATCGACCCTCAATTGACTTTGACAGTCTCCCACAGGGTGTGTGGCGATTCTCGGATTATTTTGTATAATATTGTTCTTAAGTACTAAATCGACCCTCAATTGACTTCGACAGTCTCCCACGCGGTGTGTGGCGATTCTCGGATTACTTCGTATAATATTGTTTTAAAGTACTAAACTGACCCTCAATTGACTTTGAAAGTCTCCCAGTCGTTGTGTGGCGATTCTCGAAATTATTTCGTATAATATTGTTCTTAAGTACTAAATCGACCCTCACAATTGACTTTGAGAGCCTCCCACTCGGTGTGGCGATTCTCGGATTATTTCATAATATTGTTATAAAGTACTAAATCGACCTCAATTGACTTTGAAAAGTCTCCCATTCGCTGCGTGGCGATTCTCGATTACTTGGTAAAATATTGTTATAAACTACTAAATCGACCCTCAATTGACTTTGACAGTCTCCTCCTACTAGGTGTATGATTCTTTGATTATTTGGTATAATATTGTTATAAAGTACTAAATCGACTCAATTGACTTTGCAGTCTCCCACTCATGTCGCGATTCTCGGATTACGGCAAAATATTGTTATAAAGTACTAAATCGACCTCAATTGACTTTGACAGTCTCCCACTGAGTGTGTGGCGATTCTCGGATTATTTCGTATAATATTGTTCTTAAGTACTAAATTGACCCTCAATTGACTTTGACAGTCTCCCACTGGATGTTGCGATTTCCGGATTATTTCGTATAATATTGTTATAAAGTACTAAATCGACCCAAAAATGACTTTGACAGTCTCCCACTCGGTGTGTGGCGATTCTCGGATTATTTGGTAAAATATTGTTATAAATTACTAAATCGACCCTCAATTGACTTTGGCAGTCTCCCACTGGGTGTGTGGCGATTCTCGGATTATTTCGTATAATATTGTTATAAAGTACTAAATCGACCCAAAAATGACTTTGACAGTCTCCCACTCGGTGTGTGGCGATTCTCGGATTATTTGGTAAATTATTGTTATAAATTACTAAATCGACCCTCAATTGACTTTGGCAGTCTCCCACTGGGTGTGTGGCGATTCTCGGATTATTTCGTATAATATTGTTTTAAAGTACTAAATCGACACTCAATTGACTATGACAGTCTCCCACTCGGTGTGTGGCGATTCTCGGATTATTTGGTAAAATATTGTTCTTAAGTACTAAATCGACCCTCAATTATCTTTGAGAGTCTCCCACTCGGTGTGTGGCGATTCTCGGATCACTTGGTAAAATATTGTTATAAAGTACTAAATCGACCCTCATTTGACTTTGAAAGTCTCCCAGTCGTTGTGTGGCGATTCTCGTATTATTTCGTATAATGTTGTTCTTAAGGACTAAATCGACCCTCAATTGACTTTGACAGTCTCCCACTCAGTGTGTGGCGATTCTCGGATTATTTCGTATAATATTGTTATAAAGTACTAAACCGATCCTTAATTGACTTTGCCAGTCTCCCACTGGGTGTGTGGCGATTCTCGGACTATTTCGTATAATATTGTTATAAATTACTAAATCGACCCTCAATTGACTTTGACAGTCTCCCACTCAAGGTGTGGCGATTCTCTGATTATTTCGTATAATATTGTTCTTAACTACTAAATCGACCCTCAATTGACTTTGACAGTCTCCCACTCGGTGTGTGGCGATTCTCGGATTATTTGGTAAAATATTGTTATAAACTACTAAATCGACCCTCAATTGACTTTGACAGTCTCCCACTGGTTGTGTGGCGATTCTCGGATTATTTCGTATAATATTGTTATAAAGTACTAAATCGACCCTCAATTGACTTTGACAGTCTCCCACTGGGTGTGTGGCGATTCTCGGATTATTTCGTATAATATTGTTTTAAAGTACTAAACCGACCCTTAATTGACTTTGCCAGTCTCCCACTGGGTGTGTGGCGATTCTCGGACTATTTCGTATAATATTGTTATAAATTACTAAATCGACCCTCAATTGACTTTGACAGTCTCCCACTCAAGGTGTGGCGATTCTCTGATTATTTCGTATAATATTGTTTTTAAGTACTAAATCGACCCTCAATTGACTTTGAGAGTCTCCCACAGGGTGTGTGGCGATTCTCGGATTATTTTGTATAATATTGTTCTTAAGTACTAAATCGGCCCTCAATTGACTTCGACATTCTCCCACTCGGTGTGTGGCGATTCTCGGATTATTTCGTATAATATTGTTCTTAATTACTAAATCGACCCTCAATTGACTTTGAGAGTCTGCCACTGGGTGTGTGGCGATTCTCTGATTATTTCGTATAATATTGTTCTTAAGTACTAAATCGACCCTCAATTGACTTTGCCAGTCTCCCACGCGGTGTGTTGCGATTCTTGGATTACTTCGTATAATATTGTTCTTAAGTACTAAATCGACCCTCAATTGACTTTGCCAGTCTCCCACTCGTTGTGTGGCGATTCTCGAATTATTTCGTATAATATTGTTATAAAGTACTAAATCGACCCTCAATTAACTTTCACAGTCTCCCACAGGGTGTGTGGCGATTCTCGGATTATTTCGTATATTATTGTTATAAAGTACTAAATCGACCCTCAATTGACTTTGACAGTCTCCCACTCAGTGTGTGGCGATTCTCGGATTATTTCGTATATTATTGTTATAAAGTACTAAATCGACCCTCAATTGACTTTGACAGTCTCCCACAGGGTGTGTGGCGATTCTCGGATTATTTTGTATAATATTGTTCTTAAGTACTAAATCGACCCTCAATTGACTTCGACAGTCTCCCACGCGGTGTGTGGCGATTCTCGGATTACTTCGTATAATATTGTTATAAAGTACTAAACCGACCTTCAATTGACTTTGAAAGTCTCCCAGTCGTTGTGTGGCGATTCTCGAATTATTTCGTATAATATTGTTCTTAAGTATTAAATCGACCCTCAATTGACTTTGAGAGTCTCCCACTCGGTGTGTGGCGATTCTCGGATTATTTCGTATAATATTGTTATAAAGTACTAAATCGACCCTCAATTGACTTTGACAGTCTCCCATTCGCTATGTGGCGATTCTCGGATTACTTGGTAAAATATTGTTATAAACTACTAAATCGACCCTCAATTGACTTTGACAGTCTCCCACTAGGTGTGTGGCGATTCTCGGATTATTTGGTATAATATTGTTATAAAGTACTAAATCGACCCTCAATTGACTTTGACAGTCTCCTACTCGCTATGTCGCGATTCTCGGATTACTTGGTAAAATATTGTTATAAAGTACTAAATCGACCCTCAATTGACTTTGAAAGTCTCCCACTGAGTGTGTGGCGATTCTCGGATTATTTCGTATAATATTGTTATAAAGTACTAAATTGACCCTCAATTGACTTTGACAGTCTCCCACTGGGTGTTGCGATTTCCGGATTATTTCGTATAATATTGTTATAAAGTACTAAATTGACCCTCAATTGACTTTGACAGTCTCCCACTCGCTATGTCGCGATTCTCGGATTACTTGGTAAAATATTGTTATAAAGTACTAAATCGACCCTCAATTGACTTTGACAGTCTCCCACTGAGTGTGTGGCGATTCTCGGATTATTTGGTAAATTATTGTTATAAATTACTAAATCGACCCTCAATTGACTTTGGCAGTCTCCCACTGGGTGTGTGGCGATTCTCGGATTATTTCGTATAATATTGTTTTAAAGTACTAAATCAACACTCAATTGACTATGACAGTCTCCCACTCGGTGTGTGGCGATTCTCGGATTATTTGGTAAAATATTGTTCTTAAGTACTAAATCGACCCTCAATTGACTTTGAGAGTCTCCCACTCGGTGTGTGGCGATTCTCGGATCACTTGGTAAAATATTGTTATAAAGTACTAAATCGACCCTCATTTGACTTTGAAAGTCTCCCAGTCGTTGTGTGGCGATTCTCGTATTATTTCGTATAATGTTGTTCTTAAGGACTAAATCGACCCTCAATTGACTTTGACAGTCTCCCACTCAGTGTGTGGCGATTCTCGGATTATTTCGTATAATATTGTTATAAAGTACTAAACCGATCCTTAATTGACTTTGCCAGTCTCCCACTGGGTGTGTGGCGATTCTCGGACTATTTCGTATAATATTTATATAAATTACTAAATCGACCCTCAATTGACTTTGACAGTCTCCCACTCAAGGTGTGGCGATTCTCTGATTATTTCGTATAATATTGTTCTTAAGTACTAAATCGACCCTCAATTGACTTTGACAGTCTCCCACTCGGTGTGTGGCGATTCTCGGATTATTTGGTAAAATATTGTTATAAAGTACTAAATCGACCCTCAATTGACTTTGACAGTCTCCCACTGGTTGTGTGGCGATTCTCGGATTATTTCGTATAATATTGTTATAAAGTACTAAATCGACCCTCAATTGACTTTGACAGTCTCCCACTGGGTGTGTGGCGATTCTCGGATTATTTCGTATAATATTGTTTTAAAGTACTAAACCGACCCTTAATTGACTTTGACAGTCTCCCACTGGGTGTGTGGCGATTCTCGGACTATTTCGTATAATATTGTTATAAATTACTAAATCGACCCTCAATTGACTTTGACAGTCTCCCACTCAAGATGTGGCGATTCTCTGATTATTTCGTATAATATTGTTTTTAAGTACTAAATCGACCCTCAATGGACTTTGACAGTCTCCCACAGGGTGTGTGGCGATTCTCGGATTATTTTGTATAATATTGTTCTTAAGTACTAAATCGGCCCTCAATTGACTTCGATAGTCTCCCACTCGGTGTGTGGCGATTCTCGGATTATTTCGTATAATATTGTTCTTAATTACTAAATCGACCCTCAATTGACTTTGAGAGTCTGCCACTGGGTGTGTGGCGATTCTCTGATTATTTCGTATAATATTGTTCTTAAGTACTAAATCGACCCTCAAGTGACTTTGACAGTCTCCCACGCGGTGTGTGGCGATTCTTGGATTACTTCGTATAATATTGTTCTTAAGTACTAAATCGACCCTCAATTGACTTTGCCAGTCTCCCACTCGTTGTGTGGCGATTCTCGGATTATTTGGTAAAATATTGTTATAAATTACTAAATCGACCCTCAATTGACTTTGCCAGTCTCCCACTGGGTGTGTGGCGATTCTCGGATTATTTCGATTAATATTGTTATAAAGTACTAAATCGACCCTCAATTGACGTTGAGAGTCTCCCACTCGGTGTGTGGCGATTCTCGGATTATTTCGTATATTATTGTTATAAAGTACTAAATCGACCCTCAATTGACTTTGACTGTCTCCCACTCAGTGTGTGGCGATTCCCGGATTATTTCGTATATTATTGTTATAAAGTACTAAATCGACCCTCAATTGACTTTGACAGTCTCCCACAGGGTGTGTGGCGATTCTCGGATTATTTTATAATATTGTTCTTAAGTACTCAAATCTCAATTGACTTTGAGAGTCTCCCCACGCTGGTGTGTGGCGATTCTCGATTACTTCGTATAATATTGTTCTTAAGTACTAAATCGACCCTCAATTGACTTTTACAGTGTCCCACTCTGTGTGTGGCGATTCTCGAATTATTTCGTATATTATTGTTATAAAGTACTAAATCGACCATCAATTGACTTTGACAGTCTCCCACTCGGAGTGTGGCGATTCTCGGATTATTTCGTATAATATAGTTATAAAGTACTAAATCGACCCTCAATTGACTTTGACAGTCTCCTACTCGGTGTGTGGCGATTCTCGGATTATTTGGTATAATATTGTTATAAAGTACTAAATCGACCCTCAATTGACTTTGACAGTCTCCCACTGAGTGTGTGGCGATTCTCAGATTATTTCGTATAATATTGTTATAAAGTACTAAATTGACCCTCAATTGACTTTGACAGTCTCCCACTGGGTGTTGCGATTTCCGGATTATTTCGTATAATATTGTTATAAAGTACTAAATCGACCCAAAAATGACTTTGACAGTCTCCCACTCGGTGTGTGGCGATTCTCGGATTATTTGGTAAATTATTGTTATAAATTACTAAATCGACCCTCAATTGACTTTGGCAGTCTCCCACTGGGTGTGTGGCGATTCTCGGATTATTTCGTATAATATTGTTATAAAGTACTAAATTGACCCTCAATTGAGTTTGACAGTCTCCCACTGGGTGTGTGGCGATTCTCGGATTATTTCGTATAATATTGTTTTAAAGTACTAAATCGACACTCAATTGACTATGATAGTCTCCCACTCGGTGTGTGGCGATTCTCGGATTATTTGGTAAAATATTGTTCTTAAGTCCTAAATCGACCCTCAATTGACTTTGAGAGTCTCCCACTCGGTGTGTGGCGATTCTCGGATCACTTGGTAAAATATTGTTATAAAGTACTAAATCGACCCTCATTTGACTTTGAAAGTCTCCCAGTCGTTGTGTGGCGATTCTCGTATTATTTCGTATAATGTTGTTCTTAAGGACTAAATCGACCCTCAATTGACTTTGACAGTCTCCCACTCAGTGTGTGGCGATTCTCGGATTATTTCGTATAATATTGTTATAAAGTACTAAACCGACCCTTAATTGACTTTGCCAGTCTCCCACTGGGTGTGTGGCGATTCTCGGACTATTTCGTATAATATTGTTATAAATTACTAAATCGACCCTCAATTGACTTTGACAGTCTCCCACTCAAGGTGTGGCGATTCTCTGATTATTTCGTATAATATTGTTCTTAAGTACTAAATCGACCCTCAATTGACTTTGACAGTCTCCCACTCGGTGTGTGGCGATTCTCGGATTATTTGGTAAAATATTGTTATAAAGTACTAAATCGACCCTCAATTGACTTTGACAGTCTCCCACTGGCTGTGTGGCGATTCTCGGATTATTTCGTATAATATTGTTATAAAGTACTAAATCGACCCTCAATTGACTTTGACAGTCTCCCACAGGGTGTGTGGCGATTCTCGGATTATTTCGTATATATTGTTGTAAAGTACTAAATTGACCCTCAATTGACTTTGACAGTCTCCCAGTGGGTGTGTGGCGATTCTCGGATTATTTTGTATAATATTGTTATAAAGTACTAAATTGACCCTCAATTGACTTTGACAGTCTCCCACTCGGTGTGTGGCGAGTCTCGGATTATTTGGTAAAATATTGTTATAAAGTACTGAATCGACCCTCAATTGACATTGACAGTGTCCCACTGGGTGTGTGGTGATTCTCGGATTATTTGGTATAATATTGTTATAAAGTACTAAATCGACCCTCAATGGACTTTGACAGTCTCCCACAAGGTGTGTGGCGATTCTCGGATTATTTTGTATAATATTGTTCTTAAATACTAAATCGACCCTCAATTGACTTTGAGAGTCTCCCACTCGTTGTGTGGCGATTCTCGGTTTACTTCGTATAATATTGTTATAAAGTACTAAACCGACCCTCAATTGACTTTGAGAGTCTCCCACTCGTTGTGTGGCGATTCTCGGTTTACTTCGTATAATATTGTTATAAAGTACTAAACCGACCCTCAATTGACTTTGAAAGTCTCCCAGTCGTTGTGTGGCGATTCTCGAATTATTTCGTATAATATTGTTCCTAAGTACTAAATCGATTCTCAATTGACTTTGACAGTCTCCCACTGGGTGTGTGGCGATTCTCGGATTATTTCGTATATTATTGTTATAAAGTACTAAATCGACCCTCAATTGACTTTGACAGTCTTCCACAGGGTGTGTGGCGATTCTCGGATTATTTTGTATAATATTGTTCTTAAGTACTAAATCGACCCTCAATTGAATTTGACAGTCTCCCACGCGGTGTGTGGCGATTCTTGGATTACTTCCTATAATATTGTTATAAAGTACTAAACCGACCCTCAATTGACTTTGAAAGTCTCCCAGTCGTTGTGTGGCGATTCTCGAATTATTTCGTATAATATTGTTCTTAAGTACTAAATCGACCCTCAATTGACTTTGACAGTCTCCCACTCGGTGTGTGGCGATTCTCGGATTATTTTGTAAAATATTGTTATAAAGTACTAAATCGACCCTCAATTGACTTTGACTGTCTCCCACTGGGTGTGTGGCGATTCTCGGATTATTTCGTATAATATTGTTATAAAGTACTTAATCGACCCTCAATTGACTTTCACAGTCTCCCACAGGGTGTGTGGCGATTCTCGGATTATTTCGTATATTATTGTTATAAAGTACTAAATCGACCCTCAATTGACTTTGACAGTCTCCCACTCAGTGTGTGGCGATTCCCGGATTATTTCGTATATTATTGTTATAAAGTACTAAATCGACCCTCAATTGACTTTGACAGTCTCCCACAGGGTGTGTGGCGATTCTCGGATTATTTTGTAAATATTGTTATAAACTACTAAATCGACCCTCAATTGACTATGACAGTCTCCCACTGGTTGTGTGGCGATTCTCGGACTATTTCGTATAATATTGTTATAAAGTACTAAATCGACCCTCAATTGACTTTGACAGTCTCCCACTGGGTGTGTGGCGATTCTCGGATTATTTGGTATAATATTGTTATAAAGTACTAAATCGACCCTCAATTGACTTTGACAGTCTCCCATTCGCTATGTGGCGATTCTCGGATTACTTGGTAAAATATTGTTTTAAAGTACTAAATCGACCCTCAATTGACTTTGACAGTCTCCCACTGAGTGTGTGGCGATTCTCGGATTATTTCGTATAATATTGTTATAAAGTACTAAATCGACCCTCAATTGACTTTGACAGTCTCCCACTCGGTGTGTGGCGATTCTCGGATTATTTTGTTATAATATTGTTATAAACTACTAAATCGACCCTCAATTGACTTTGACAGTCTCCCACTCGCTATGTCGCGATTCTCGGATTACTTGGTAAAATATTGTTATAAAGTACTAAATCGACCCTCAATTGACTTTGACAGTCTCCCACTGAGTGTGTGGCGATTCTCGGATTATTTCGTATAATATTGTTATAAAGTACTAAATTGACCCTCAATTGATTTTGACAGTCTCCCACTGGATGTTGCGATTTCCGGATTATTTCGTATAATATTGTTATAAAGTACTAAATCGACCCAAAAATGACTTTGACAGTCTCCCACTCGATGTGTGGCGATTCTCGGATTATTTGGTAAAATATTGTTATAAATTACTAAATCGACCCTCAATTGACTTTGGCAGTCTCCCACTGGGTGTGTGGCGATTCTCGGATTATTTCGTATAATATTGTTATAAAGTACTAAATTGACCCTCAATTGAGTTTGACAGTCTCCCACTGGGTGTGTGGCGATTCTCGGATTATTTCGTATAATATTGTTTTAAAGTACTAAATCGACCCTCAATTGACTATGACAGTCTGCCACAGGGTGTGTGGCGATTCTCGGATTATTTCGTATAATATTGTTATAAAGTACTAAATCGACCCTCAATTGACTTTGACAGTCTCCCACTCGTTGTGTGGCGATTCTCGGAATATTTGGTAAAATATTGTTATAAAGTACTAAATCGACCCTCAATTGACTTTGACAGTCTCCCACTGGTTGTGTGGCGATTCTCCGATTATTTGGTAAAATATTGTTATAAAGTACTAAATCGACCCTCAATTGACTTTGGCAGTCTCCCACTCGGTGTGTGGCGATTCTCGGATTATTTGGTAAAATATTGTTATAAAGTACTAAATCGACCCTCAATTGACTTTGACAGTCTCCCACTGGGTGTGTGGCGATTCTCGGATTATTTCGTATAATATTGTTATAAAGTACTAAATCGACCCTCAATTGACTTTGAGAGTCTCCCACTCGGTGTGTAGCGATTCTCGAATTTTTTGGTAAAATATTGTTCTTAAGTACTAAATCGACCCTCAATTGACTTTGAGAGTCTCCCACTCGGTGTGTGGCGATTCTCGGATCACTTGGTAAAATATTGTTATAAAGTACTAAATCGACCCTCATTTGACTTTGAAAGTCTCCCAGTCGTTGTGTGGCGATTCTCGTATTATTTCGTATAATGTTGTTCTTAAGGACTAAATCGACCCTCAATTGACTTTGACAGTCTCCCACTCAGTGTGTGGCGATTCTCGGATTATTTCGTATAATATGGTTATAAAGTACTAAACCGACCCTCAATTGACTTTGACAGTCTCCCACTGGGTGTGTGGCGATTCTCGGATTATTTCGTATAATATGGTTATGAAGTACTAAACCGACCCTCAATTGACTTTGGCAGTCTCCCACTGGGTGTGTGGCGATTCTCGGATTATTTCGTATAATATTGTTATAAAGTACTAAATTGACCCTCAATTGAGTTTGACAGTCTCCCACTGGGTGTGTGGCGATTCTCGGATTATTTCGTATAATATTGTTTTAAAGTACTAAATCGACCCTCAATTGACTATGACAGTCTGCCACAGGGTGTGTGGCGATTCTCGGATTATTTCGTATAATATTGTTATAAAGTACTAAATCGACCCTCAATTGATTTTGACAGTCTCCCACTCGTTGTGTGGCGATTCTCGGATTATTTGGTAAAATATTGTTATAAACTACTAAATCGACCCTCAATTGACTTTGACAGTCTCCCACAGGGTGTGTGGCGATTCTCGGATTATTTTGTATAATATTGTTCTTAAGTACTAAATCGACCCTCAATTGACTTTGAGAGTCTCCCACGCGGTGTGTGGCGATTCTCGGATTACTTCGTATAATATTGTTGTAAAGTACTAAACCGACCCTCAATTGACTTTGAAAGTCTCATTATTTCGTATAATATTGTTCTTAAGTACTAAATCGACCCTCAATTGACTTTGAGAGTCTCCCACTCGGTGTGTGGCGATTCTCGGATTATTTCGTATAATATTGTTATAAAGTACTAAATCGACCCTCAATTGACTTTGACAGTCTCCAATTCGCTATGTGGCGATTCTCGGATTACTTGGTAAAATATTGTTATAAACTACTAAATCGACCCTCAATTGACTTTGACAGTCTCCCACTAGGTGTGTGGCGATTCTCGGATTATTTGGTATAATATTGTTATAACGTACTAAATCGACCCTCAATTGACTTTGAGAGTCTCCCACTCGCTATGTCGCGATTCTCGGATTACTTGGTAAAATATTGTTATAAAGTACTAAATCGACCCTCAATTGACTTTGACAGTCTCCCACTGAGTGTGTGGCGATTCTCGGATTATTTCGTATAATATTGTTATAAATTACTAAATTGACCCTCAATTGATTTTGACAGTCTCCCACTGGGTGTTGCGATTTCCGGATTATATCGTATAATATTGTTATAAAGTACTAAATCGACCCAAAAATGACTTTGACAGTCTCCCACTCGGTGTGTGGCGATTCTCGGATTATTTGGTAAATTATTGTTATAAATTACTAAATCGACCCTTAATTGACTTTGGCAGTCTCCCACTGGGTGTGTGGCGATTCTCGGATTATTTTGTATAATATTGTTCTTAAGTACTAAATCGACCCTCAATTGACTTCGACAGTCTCCCACGCGGTGTGTGGCGATTCTCGGATTACTTCGTATAATATTGTTATAAAGTACTAAACCGACCCTCAATTGACTTTGAAAGTCTCCCAGTCGTTGTGTGGCGATTCTCGAATTATTTCGTATAATATTGTTTTAAAGTACTAAACCGACCCTTAATTGACTTTGGCAGTCTTCCACTGGGTGTGTGGCGATTCTCGGACTATTTCGTATAATATTGTTATAAAGTACTAAATCGACCCTCAATTGACTTTGACAGTCTCCCACTGGGTGTGTGGCGATTCTCGGATTATTTCGTATAATATTGTTTTAAAGTACTAAACCGACCCTTAATTGACTTTGCCAGTCTCCCACTGGGTGTGTGGCGATTCTCGGACTATTTCGTATAATATTGTTATAAATTACTAAATCGACCCTCAATTGACTTTGACAGTCTCCCACTCAAGGTGTGGCGATTCTCTGATTATTTCGTATAATATTGTTTTTAAGTACTAAATCGACCCTCAATTGACTTTGACAGTCTCCCACAGGGTGTGTGGCGATTCTCGGATTATTTTGTATAATATTATTCTTAAGTAATAAATCGGCCCTCAATTGACTTCGAAAGTCTCCCACTCGGTGTGTGGCGATTCTCGGATTATTTCGTATAATATTGTTCTTAATTACTAAATCGACCCTCAATTGACTTTGAGAGTCTGCCACTGTTTGTGTGGCGATTCTCTGATTATTTCGTATAATATTGTTCTTAAGTACTAAATCGACCCTCAATTGACTTTGCCAGTCTCCCACGCGGTGTGTGGCGATTCTTGGATTACTTCGTATAATATTGTTCTTAAGTACTAAATCGACCCTCAATTGACTTTGCCAGTCTCCCACTCGTTGTGTGGCGATTCTCGGATTATTTGGTAAAATATTGTTATAAATTACTAAATCGACCCTCAATTGACTTTGCCAGTCTCCCACTGGGTGTGTGGCGATTCTCGGATTATTTCGATTAATATTGTTATAAAGTACTAAATCGACCCTCAATTGACGTTGACAGTCTCCCACTCGGTGTGTGGCGATTCTCGAATTATTTCGTATAATATTGTTCTTAAGTACTAAATCGACCCTCAATTGACTTTGACAGTCTCCCACTGGGTGTGTGGCGATTCTCGGATTATTTCGTATAATATTGTTATAAAGTACTAAATCGACCCTCAATTAACTTTCACAGTCTCCCACAGGGTGTGTGGCGATTCTCGGATTATTTCGTATATTATTGTTATAAAGTACTAAATCGACCCTCAATTGACTTTGACAGTCTCCCACTCAGTGTGTGGCGATTCCCGGATTATTTCGTATATTATTGTTATAAAGTACTAAATCGACCCTCAATTGACTTTGACAGTCTCCCACAGGGTGTGTGGCGATTCTCGGATTTTTTTGTATAATATTGTTCTTAAGTACTAAATCGACCCTCAATTGACTTTGAGAGTCTCCCACGCGGTGTGTGGCGATTCTCGGATTACTTCGTATAATATTGTTATAAAGTACTAAACCGACCCTCAATTGACTTTGAAAGTCTCCCAGTCGTTGTGTGGCGATTCTCGGATTATTTCGTATAATATTGTTCTTAAGTACTAAATCGACCCTCAATTGACTTTGAGAGTCTCCCACTCGTTGTGTGGCGATTCTCGGATTATTTCGTATAATATTGTTATAAAGTACTAAATCGACCCTCAATTGACTTTGACAGTCTCCCATTCGCTATGTGGCGATTCTCGGATTACTTGGTAAAATATTGTTTTAAAGTACTAAATCGACCCTCAATTGACTTTGACAGTCTCCCACTGAGTGTGTGGCGATTCTCGGATTATTTCGTATAATATTGTTATAAAGTACTAAATTGACCCTCAATTGACTTTGACAGTCTCCCACTGGGTGTTGCGATTTCCGGATTATTTCGTATAATATTGTTATAAAGTACTAAATCGACCCAAAAATGACTTTGACAGTCTCCCACTCGGTGTGTGGCGATTCTCGGATTATTTGGTAAATTATTGTTATAAATTACTAAATCGACCCTCAATTGACTTTGGCAGTCTCCCACTGGGTGTGTGGCGATTCTCGGATTATTTCGTATAATATTGTTATAAAGTACTAAATTGACCCTCAATTGAGTTTGACAGTCTCCCACTGGGTGTGTGGCGATTCTCGGATTATTTCGTATAATATTGTTTTAAAGTACTAAATCGACACTCAATTGACTATGACAGTCTCCCACTCGGTGTGTGGCGATTCTCGGATTATTTGGTAAAATATTGTTCTTAAGTACTAAATCGACCCTCAATTGACTTTGAGAGTCTCCTACTCGGTGTGTGGCGATTGTCGGATCACTTGGTAAAATATTGTTATAAAGTACTAAATCGACCCTCATTTGACTTTGAAAGTCTCCCAGTCGTTGTGTGGCGATTCTCGTATTATTTCGTATAATGTTGTTCTTAAGGACTAAATCGACCCTCAATTGACTTTGACAGTCTCCCACTCAGTGTGTGGCGATTCTCGGATTATTTCGTATTATATTGTTATAAAGTACTAAACCGACCCTTAATTGACTTTGCCAGTCTCCCACTGGGTGTGTGGCGATTCTCGGACTATTTCGTATAATATTGTTATAAATTACTAAATCGACCCTCAATTGACTTTGACAGTCTCCCACTCAAGGTGTGGCGATTCTCTGATTATTTCGTATAATATTGTTCTTAAGTACTAAATCGACCCTCAATTGACTTTGACAGTCTCCCACTCGGTGTGTGGGGATTCTCGGATTATTTGGTAAAATATTGTTATAAAGTACTAAATCGACCCTCAATTGACTTTGACAGTCTCCCACTGGTTGTGTGGAGATTCTCGGATTATTTCGTATAATATTGTTATAAAGTACTAAATCGACCCTCAATTGACTTTGACAGTCTCCCACTGGGTGTGTGGCGATTCTCGGATTATTTCGTATAATATTGTTTTAAAGTACTAAACCGACCCTTAATTGACTTTGCCAGTCTCCACTGGGTGTGTGGCGAATCTCGGACTATTTCGTATAATATTGTTATAAATTACTAAATCGACCCTCAATTGACTTTGACAGTCTCCCACTCGGTGTGTGGCGATTCTCGGATTATTTCGTATAATATTGTGCTTAATTACTAAATCGACCCTCAATTGACTTTGAGAGTCTGCCACTGGGTGTGTGGCGATTCTCTGATTATTTCGTATAATATTGTTCTTAAGTACTAAATCGACCCTCAATTGACTTTGACAGTCTCCCACAGGGTGTGTGGCGATTCTCGGATTATTTTGTATAATATTGTTCTTAAGTACTAAATCGGCCCTCAATTGACTTCGACAGTCTCCCACTCGGTGTGTGGCGATTCTCGGATTATTTCGTATAATATTGTTCTTAATTACTAAATCGACCCTCAATTGACTTTGAGAGTCTGCCACTGGGTGTGTGGCGATTCTCTGATTATTTCGTATAATATTGTTCTTAAGTACTAAATCGACCCTCAATTGACTTTGCCAGTCTCCCACGCGGTGTGTGGCGATTCTTGGATTACTTCGTATAATATTGTTCTTAAGTACTAACTCGACCCTCAATTGACTTTGCCAGTCTCCCACTCGTTGTGTGGCGATTCTCGGATTATTTGGTAAAATATTGTTATAAATTACTAAATCGACCCTCAATTGACTTTGCCAGTCTCTCACTGGGTGTGTGGCGATTCTCGGATTATTTCGATTAATATTGTTATAAAGTACTAAATCGACCCTCAATTGACGTTGACAGTCTCCCACTCGGTGTGTGGCGATTCTCGAATTATTTCGTATAATATTGTTCTTAAGTACTAAATCGACCCTCAATTGACTTTGACAGTCTCCCACTGGGTGTGTGGCGATTCTCGGATTATTTCGTATAATATTGTTATAAAGTACTAAATCGACCCTCAATTGACTTTCACAGTCTCCCACTGGGTGTGTGGCGATTCTCGGATTATTTCGTATATTATTGTTATAAAGTAATATATTGACCCTCAATTGACTTTGACAGTCTCCCACTGGGTGTGTGGCGATTCTCGGATTATTTCGTATAATATTGTTTTAAATTACTAAATCGACCCTCAATTGACTATGATAGTCTCCCACAGGGTGTGTGACGATTCTCTGACTATTTGGTATAATATTGTTATAAAGTACTAAATCGACCTTCAATGGACTTTGACAGTCTCCCACTCGGTGTGTGGCGATTCTCGGATTATTTCGTATAATATTGTTATAAGTACTAAACCGACCACTCATTGGCTTTTGAAAGTCTCCCAGTGTCGTTGCTGGCGATTCCTCTGGGTATTTCGTATAATATTGTTTCTTAAGTGCTAAATCGACCCTCAATTGACTTTGGGGGTCTCCCACTCGGTGTGTGGCATTCTCCGGATATTTCGTATATATTGTTATAAAGTACTAAATCGACCCTCAATTGGCTTTGACAGTCTCCCATTCGCTATCTTGGCGATTCTCGGATTACTTGGTAAAATATTGTTATAAACTATTAAATCGACCCTCAATTGACTTTGACAGTCTCCCACTAGGTGTGTGGCGATTCTCGGATTATTTGGTATAATATTGTTATAAAGTACTAAATCGACCCTCAATTGACTTTGACAGTCTCCCACTCGCTATGTCGCGATTCTCGGATTACTTGGTAAAATATTGTTATAAATTACTAAATCGACCCTCAATTGACTTTGCCAGTCTCTCACTGGGTGTGTGGCGATTCTCGGATTATTTCGATTAATATTGTTATAAAGTACTAAATCGACCCTCAATTTACTTTGACAGTCTCCCACTCGTTGTGTGGCGATTCTCGGATTATTTGGTAAAATATTGTTATAAACTACTAAATCGACCCTCAATTGACTTTGACAGTCTCCCACAGGGTGTGTGGCGATTCTCGGATTATTTCGTATAATATTGTTATAAAGTACTAAATCGACCCTCAATTAACTTTCACAGTCTCCCACAGGGTGTGTGGCGATTCTCGGATTATTTCGTATATTATTGTTATAAAGTACTAAATCGACCCTCAATTGACTTTGACAGTCTCCCACTCAGTGTGTGGCGATTCCCGGATTATTTCGTATATTATGGTTATAAAGTACTAAATCGACCCTCAATTGACTTTGACAGTCTCCCACAGGGTGTGTGGCGATTCTCGGATTATTTCGTATAATATTGTTCTTAAGTACTAAATCGACCCTCAATTGACTTTGAGAGTCTCCCACGCGGTGTGTGGCGATTCTCGGATTACTTCGTATAATATTGTTATAAAGTACTAAACCGAACCTCAATTGACTTTGAAAGTCTCCCAGTCGTTGTGTGGCGATTCTCGAATTATTTCGTATAATATTGTTCTTAAGTCCTAAATCGACCCTCAATTGACTTTGAGAGTCTCCCACTCAGTGTGTGGCGATTCTCGGATTATTTCGTATAATATTGTTATAAAGTACTAAATCGACCCTCAATTGACTTTGACAGTCTCCCATTCGCTATGTGGCGATTCTCGGATTACTTGGTAAAATATTGTTATAAACTATTAAATCGACCCTCAATTGACTTTGACAGTCTCCCACTGGTGTGTGGCGATTCTCGGATTATTTGGTATAATATTGTTATAAAGTACTAAATCGACCCTCAATTGACTTTGACAGTCTCCCACTCGGTGTGTGGCGATTCTCGGATTATTTGGTAAAATATTGTTATAAAGTACTAAATCGACCCTTAATTGACTTTGCTAGTCTCCCACTGGGTGTGTGGCGATTCTCGGACTATTTCGTATAATATTGTTATAAAGTACTAAATCGACCCTCAATTGACTTTGACAGTCTCCCAAGCGGTGTGTGGCGATTCTCGGATTACTTCGTATAATATTGCTATAAAGTACTAAACCGACCCTCAATTGACTTTGAAAGTCTCCCAGTCGTTGTGTGGCGATTCTCGAAATATTTCGTATAATATTGTTCTTAAGTACTAAATCGACCCTCAATTGACTTTGACAGTCTCCCACTCGGTATGTGGCGATTCTCGGATTATTTGGTAAAATATTGTTATAAAGTGCTAAATCGACCCTCAATTGACTTTGAAAGTCTCCCACTGGGTGTGTGGCGATTCTCGGATTATTTCGTATAATATTGTTATAAAGTACTAAATCGACCCTCAATTGACTTGGACAGTCTTCCACTCGGTGTGTGGCGATTCTCGGATTATTTGGTAAAATATTGTTATAAAGTACTAAATCGACCCTCAATTGACTTTGACAGTCTCCCACTGGGTGTGTGGCGATTCTCGGATTATTTCGTATAATATTGTTATAAAGTACTAAATCGACCCTCAATTGACTTTGAGAGTCTCCCACTGGGTGTGTGGCGATTCTCGGATTATTTCGTATAATATTGTTTTAAAGTACTAAATCGACACTCAATTGACTATGACAGTCTGCCACAGGGTGTGTGGCGATTCTCGGATTATTTTGTATAATATTGTTCTTAAGTACTAAATCGACCCTCAATTGACTTCGACAGTCTCCCACGCGGTGTGTGACGATTCTCGGATTACTTCGTATAATATTGTTATAAAGTACTAAATCGACCCTCAATTGACTTTGAGCGTCTCCCACTCGGTGTGTGGCGATTCTCGGATTATTTGGTAAAATATTGTTCTTAAGTACTAAATCGACCCTCAATTGACTTTGAGAGTCTCCCACTCGGTGTGTGGCGATTCTCGGATCACTTGGTGAAATATTGTTATAAAGTACTAAATCGACCCTCATTTGACTTTGAAAGTCTCCCAGTCGTTGTGTGGCGATTCTCGTATAATTTCGTATAATGTTGTTCTTAAGGACTAAATCGACCCTCAATTGACTTTGAGAGTCTCCCACTCGGTGTGTGGCGATTCTCGGATAACTTGGTAAAATATTGTTATAAAGTACTAAATCGACCCTCATTTGACTTTGAAAGTCTCCCACTGGGTGTGTGGCGATTCTCGTATTATTTCGTATAATGTTGTTCTTAAGGACTAAATCGACCCTCATTTGACTTTGACTGTCTCCCACTGGGAGTGTGGCGATTCTCGGATTATTTCGTATAATATGGTTATAAAGTACTAAACCGACCCTCAATTGACTTTGACAGTCTCCCACTGGGTGTGTGGCTATTCTCGGATTATTTCGTATAATATTGTTATAAAGTACTAAACCGACCCTTAATTGACTTTGCCAGTCTCCCACTGGGTGTGTGGCGATTCTCGGACTATTTCGTATGATATTGTTAGAAATTACTAAATCGACCCTCAATTGACTTTGACAGTCTCCCACTCAAGGTGTGGCGATTCTCTGATTATTTCGTATAATATTGTTTTTAAGTACTAAATCGACCTTCAATTGACTTTGACAGTCTCCCACAGGGTGTGTGGCGATTCTCGGATTATTTTGTATAATATTGTTCTTAAGTACTAAATCGGCCCTCAATTGACTTCGACAGTCTCCCACTCGGTGTGTGGCGATTCTCGGATTATTTCGTATAATATTGTTCTTAATTACTAAATCGACCCTCAATTGACTTTGAGAGTCTGCCACTGGGTGTGTGGCGATTCTCTGATTATTTCGTATAATATTGTTCTTAAGTACTAAATCGACCCTCAATTGACTTTGACAGTCTCCCACTCGTTGTGTGGCGATTCTCGGATTATTTGGTATAATATTGTTATAAATTACTAAATTGACCCTCAATTGACTTTGGCAGTCTCCCACTGGGTGTGTGGCGATTCTCGGATTATTTCGATTAATATTGTTATAAAGTACTAAATCGACCCTCAATTGACGTTGACAGTCTCCCACTCGTTGTGTGGCGATTCTCGAATTATTTCGTATAATATTGTTCTTAAGTACTAAATCGACCCTCAATTGACTTTGACAGTCTCCCACTGGGTGTGTGGCGATTGTCGGATTATTTCGTATAATATTGTTATAAAATACTAAATCGACCCTCAATTGACTTTCACAGTCTCCCACAGGGTGTGTGGCGATTCTCGGATTATTTCGTATATTATTGTTATAAAGTACTAAATCGACCCTCAATTGACTTTGACAGTCTCCCACTCAGTGTGTGGCGATTCCCGGATTATTTCGTATAATATTGTTATAAAGTAATAAATCGACCCTCAAATGACTTTGAGAGTCTCCCACTCGGTTTGTGGCGATTCTCGGATTATTTCTTATAATATTGTTCTTAGAGCTTCGTCGACCCTCAATTGACTTTGAGGAATACTCCCCTTGTGATTGTGTGGCGATTCTCCGGATTACTTCATAATATTTATAAGAGTACTAAACCGACCCTCAATTGACTTTGAGAGTCTCCCCAGTCAATTTGTGTGGCGATTCTCGGATTATTTCGTATAATATTGTTCTTAAGTACTAAATCGACCCTCAATTGACTTTGAGAGTCTCCCACTCAGTGTGTGGCGATTTTCGGATTATTTCGTATAATATTGTTATAAAGTACTAAATCGACCCAAAAATGACTTTGACAGTCTCCCATTCGCTATGTGGCGATTCTCGGATTACTTGGTAAAATATTGTTATAAACTACTAAATCGACCCTCAATTGACTTTGACAGTCTCCCACGCGGTGTGTGGCGATTCTCGGATTATTTGGTATAATATTGTTATAAAGTACTAAATCGACCCTCAATTGACTTTGACAGTCTCCCACTCGCTATGTCGCGATTCTCGGATTACTTGGTAAAATATTGTTATAAAGTACTAAATCGACCCTCAATTGACTTTGACAGTCTCCCACTGAGTGTGTGGCGATTCTCGGATTATTTCGTATAATATTGTTATAAAGTACTAAATTGACCCTCAATTGACTTTGACAGTCTCCCACTGGGTGTTGCGATTTCCGAAATTATTTCGTATAATATTGTTATAAAGTACTAAATCGACCCAAAAATGACTTTGACAGTCTCCCACTCGTTGTGTGGCGATTCTCGGATTATTTGGTAAATTATTGTTATAAATTACTAAATCGACCCTCAATTGACTTTGGCAGTCTCCCACTGGGTGTGTGGCGATTCTCGGATTATTTCGTATAATATTGTTATAAAGTACTAAATTGACCCTCAATTGAGTTTGACAGTCTCCCACTGGGTGTGTGGCGATTCTCGGATTATTTCGTATAATATTGTTTTAAAGTACTAAATCGACACTCAATTGACTATGACAGTCTCCCACTCGGTGTGTGGCGATTCTCGGATTATTTGGTAAAATATTGTTCTTAAGTTCTAAATCGACCCTCAATTGACTTTGAGAGTCTCCCACTCGGTGTGTGGCGATTCTCGGATCACTTGGTAAAATATTGTTATAAAGTACTAAATCGACCCTCATTTGACTTTGAAAGTCTCCCAGTCGTTGTGTGGCGATTCTCGTATTATTTCGTATAATGTTGTTCTTAAGGACTAAATCGACCCTCAATTGACTTTGACAGTCTCCCACTCAGTGTGTGGCGATTCTCGGATTATTTCGTATTATATTGTTATAAAGTACTAAACCGACCCTTAATTGACTTTGCCAGTCTCCCACTGGGTGTGTGGCGATTCTCGGACTATTTCGTATAATATTGTTATAAATTACTAAATCGACCCTCAATTGACTTTGACAGTCTCCCACTCAAGGTGTGGCGATTCTCTGATTATTTCGTATAATATTGTTCTTTAGTACTAAATCGACCCTCAATTGACTTTGACAGTCTCCCACTTGGTGTGTGGCGATTCTCGGATTATTTGGTAAAATATTGTTATAAAGTACTAAATCGACCCTCAATTGACTTTGAAAGTCTCCCACTGGCTGTGTGGCGATTCTCGGATTATTTCGTATAATATTGTTATAAAGTACTAAATCGACCCTCAATTGACTTTGACAGTCTCCCACAGGGTGTGTGGCGATTCTCGGATTATTTCGTATATATTGTTGTAAAGTACTAAATTGACCCTCAATTGACTTTGACAGTCTCCCAGTGGGTGTGTGGCGATTCTCGGATTATTTTGTATAATATTGTTATAAAGTACTAAATTGACCCTCAATTGACTTTGACAGTCTCCTTCTCGGTGTGTGGCGAGTCTCGGATTATTTGGTAAAATATTGTTATAAAGTACTAAATCGACCCTCAATTGACTTTGACAGTGTCCCACTGGGTGTGTGGCGATTCTCGGATTATTTCGTATAATATTGTTATAAAGTACTAAATCGACCCTCAATGGACTTTGACAGTCTCCCACAGGGTGTGTGGCGATTCTCGGATTATTTTGTATAATATTGTTCTTAAATACTAAATCGACCCTCAATTGACTTTGAGAGTCTCCCACTCGTTGTGTGGCGATTCTCGGTTTACTTCGTATAATATTGTTATAAAGTACTAAACCGACCCTCAATTGACTTTGAGAGTCTCCCACTCGTTGTGTGGCGATTCTCGGTTTACTTAGTATAATATTGTTATAAAGTACTAAACCGACCCTCAATTGACTTTGAAAGTCTCCCAGTCGTTGTGTGGCGATTCTCGAATTATATCGTATAATATTGTTCTTAAGTACTAAATCGATTCTCAATTGACTTTGACAGTCTCCCACTGGGTGTGTGGCGATTCTCGGATTATTTCGTATAATATTGTTTTAAAGTACTAAATCGACACTCAATTGACTATAACAGTCTCCCACTCGGTGTGTGGCGATTCTCGGATTATTTGGTAAAATATTGTTCTTAAGTACTAAATCGACCCTCAATTGACTTTGAGAGTCTCCCACTCGGTATGTGGCGATTCTCGGATCACTTGGTAAAATATTGTTATAAAGTACTAAATCGACCCTCATTTGACTTTGAAAGTCTCCCGATCGTTGTGTGCTTGGCGATTCTCGTATTATTTCGTATAATATTTGTTCTTAGAGGACTAAATCGACCCTCAATTGACTTTGACAGTCTCACTCAGTGTTATTGGCGATTCTCAGATTATTTCGTATAATATTGTTATAAAGTACTAAGCCGACCCTTAATTGACGCCAGTCTCACTGGGTGTGCTTGGCGATTCTCCAGACTATTTCGTATAATATTGTTATAAATTACTAAATCGACCCTCAATTGACTTTGACAGTAGAGATTATTAGCCATGCAGGCGAATTTTTTTGAGTTTGAAAAAATCGTACATGGTATTAATGATGTAGTTCTATGTGCAGAATCATGTGATATCTTCAGATTTGAAAAGTTTCATTTTTGTAGTAAATTTTAACTTGAAATCTTATGAAAATTCAGTATTCCCACCCTTTTACCAACACCACTAAATAGCTTATTTAAAGTAAAGTAAATGTATCAGGTTAATTTATCAGAATAGTGAAACGAATGATCTTGACACATTTATTAAATTTAATATTCCTTTAGAAAACAAAATCATCAAATACAAAACCGGTTTTACTACTACGACCCGGTGTTGCTGCACACCATAGAGAACATGTCTTTCTTGCTTCTGTTTCTGCTCATCACCTCCCTGCTGACCACCTGAGCTCGGATGTAGCCTTCCCTCCTCTCCTGGCTGTACACGTGACTGTTGGCCTCGCTCACTTGCTGTACACAATGCTCTATACTCTGGGTGTGCGAGGGCCAGGCAGGGACATGCATGGGGTTGTCCAGGAAAGCTCTGACTTGAACATTGGTGAGGCTGCAGGTAAGAGGGGGCTCACTGCCAGCCTGGATGTTATCCAGACCTATGAGATCAGTGAGGGTCTTGGCACCTAGATTGACTTCAGGAGTCTTCCTGACCCTGAAGGAATCGTCACCAACTGATTCGTCATGCCCAGATCCTCTCATGGGAGTCTCATATCCAAGATCTTTTGACTGCCACTCTTCTCTCCTCCTCATCCTTACTGCAGAGCATTGTCTGCCAGAACTGCCTCAGAAGTAAGGCATACCAGGAAGATCTCCTCCACAGTCTGCTCCTAATCTGAACAACCTTCCTTGGCTGACTCCTCCAGGAGGCTCAAGCTGGAAGAGAACATGCCTCGGACAGCCGGAGAACGATGGCTTGACCCAGTGTTGAACGGTGGCAAGTAGACACTCTCACGATGAATTGGACAATAAGTCTCAGGTTGTGAAGCTGGTTCCCTTTCAGTTTATGATGAGCGACCCAAATTCTGCAGAACCTGAGAGCCGTTGTGAGCCACCTAGAATGTGAGACTGGACCTATCTGCAGGTAAGCAAATCTATCAGGCATGACCCCAGTTTTGATGGCACTGCAAGTCATGTAACCATAGTACTGGTCAGTACTCAGGTCATCAATGACAGTATGTGCAAGCTCAACGAGTGGAGGGCCAACTGTGATTTTTTCAAAGCTCGGATTTATTTCTAACTCGGTGGCAGAGTCCAGCATCTTGCCAAGAGGACCAGACCATCTGTTGTTTGAAAGAGTCTTGCCATCCAGCTCCTGGATCAGATGTCTGAGTGGCAACTCGTTGGTGTGGAGGTCACAAACAATCCAGACCAGCTTCCTCCCAATCTTCCGCTCTATCCACTGTATGACCCCTCCTTGCCACCCTGTGTTCGTGTTGGTGCTGTCTCCTCCAATGGCCTGCAGGGTCTGGTCTACGTTCCTCTCTCTGAGCCAGTTCACAATGTTATCTGCCACTCACTCAGCTGGTTTCCTGATGTCATCTTTCTCTGGAGTGAAATGCCACAAATACTTCCCTCCTGGTTCACTGCAGCAGGAGTAGTGTTCCTCCTTCACCATGGCAGGGAACAACTTGTTAGAATCTCCAACTTTCATGAACACTTTAGTTTCATCCCTTCTCCCACACAAAGAACAAACAATTGATTCCATTTTCTCTTATCCCCTTATCAAACTCCTCTTCTAGGTAACTGACAAGTTTCTCCTGAGCTCTCCTTACTTTGTTATGATCTATCACCAGGTGAACATCATCAGGTGTTATCAAACCACCGTCAATCCAGGCAGCTGTTGCTATCTCTGCAGTTTCTCTGAGACCAGTGTGGTGTCGCATGCTGGCCAGAGCTATGCTCGGGATATCTTTCTTATTTCGAATCTTATGCCTGGAAGGTTTGGGATCATTATTTTCTGGGTTAGGGACAAAGTCACCATTCTCCTGGTCAGCACTCGGATCAGCCATTGGGAAGTCATTAAACTCTGAATCAGCTTGACTCCAATCATCGGCCTTTTTTACCTCACCCTGGGCCTTCTCAAGTCTCTTTTCCTCGGCAACTCTTCTCCTCATCTGTCTCTCTGTGGCAGCCTCCTGTCTCTTGGACTCCGGAATATCTTGGCTAGAAATCATGAGAGCCCCTATACTGCCAGTCTTCTCTCTCTGTGCTGACAAATGCCAGTTCGATCACCAAGGAATCTTCAGTTCACGCTTGCAAATACAGGAATGTGGGCCTCCGCGGATTTGGTCCTGATCACGGCAAACTCCAGGACAGAAAGCAATTGGGCACTTGCAAATGAATTATGTCAAATAACTGAGATTGATTGCTTGCTTGGCTTGTCATAACTGCAAGTTTTCCTCTCCCAAGAGAGATATCTCTTGCCTTTTCCCAACTGGCTAGCAGTCTCTCACTAATCTTCTTCTGACTTGTTATGACTGGAGGCTTGAACTGAGCGTTAGCCAGAGTGTACTGTGCCAAGACAGCTTTGGTCATATCACTGGCAATGTCTTTGTTTGTGCAAGTTCTTTGGTTCTTTTCACTGATTTGCCTGATTAAAACACCGCATCTCAAAGCATCTCTCAATGTAGGTAACTCCGACTTCAGGAGCGCTCTCCCAGACCCAAGATAGTGACTGAGATGGCTGGATTTTTGGTTCCTCGTCCTGACACAAGCAGCCATTGCAAATATTATCAACTTATAAATGCATCAGAATCTGAAACAGAAAATATTGTTAGTTGGGTTGTTAAAGAATGAAGTCAGAAAGCAATGTTCACTATTTAATTGGAATGCACTAATGCAGCTGTACGTTAGATTTTCGATAAATTTCACGCTAAAATTTACCTTGCAAAAGGTTGCAAAATATTGAAACTGAAATTATTTTCTGTTTATATACACTAAAATCTACCATAAAAGTGATGGGCCATTAGTTTTAGCTGATCTTCCACTCTATATTTTACCTACTTTGACAGTCTCCCACTCAAGGTGTGGCGATTCTCTGACTTTTTCGTATAATATTGTTCTTAAGTACTAAATCGACCCTCAATTGACTTTGACAGTCTCCCACTCGGTGTGTGGCGATTCTCGGATTATTTGGTAAAATATTGTTATAAAGTACAAAATCGACCCTCAATTGACTTTGACAGTCTCCCACTGGCTGTGTGGCGATTCTCGGATTATTTCGTATAATATTGTTATAAAGTACTAAATCGACCCTCAATTGACTTTGACAGTCTCCCACTGGGTGTGTGGCGATTCTCGGATTATTTGGTAAAATATTGTTATAAAGTACTAAATCGACCCTCAATTTACTTTGGCAGTCTCCCACTCGGTGTGTGGCGATTCTCGGATTATTTGGTAAAATATTGTTATAAAGTACTAAATCGACCCTCAATTGACTTTGACAGTCTCCCACTGGGTGTGTGGCGATTCTCGGATTATTTCGTATAATATTGTTATAAAGTACTAAATCGACCCTCAATTGACTTTGAGAGTCTCCCACTCGGTGTGTAGCGATTCTCGGATTTTTTGGTAAAATATTGTTCTTAAGTACTAAATCGACCCTCAATTGACTTTGAGAGTCTCCCACTCGGTGTGTGGCGATTCTCGGATCAATTGGTAAAATATTGTTATAAAGTACTAAATCGACCCTCATTTGACTTTGAAAGTCTCCCAGTCGTTGTGTGGCGATTCTCGTATTATTTCGTATAATATTGTTCTTAAGGACTAAATCGCCCCTCAATTGACTTTGACAGTCTTCCACTCAATGTGTGGCGATTCTCGGATTATTTCGTATAATATGGTTATAAAGTACTAAACCGACCCTAAATTGACTTTGACAGTCTCCCACTGGGTGCGTGGCTATTCTCGGATTATTTCGTATAATATTGTTATAAAGTACTAAACCGACCCTTAATTGACTTTGACAGTCTCCCACTGGTTGTGTGGCGATTCT
>NW_024734172.1:0-32634 GCF_018991925.1 Homarus americanus | reverse complement strand
GGAGTCATTAGTTATGAGGTGAAAGAAGATTATTAGGGGTTGAAGAAACAGTGGTGAAACTGAAATACAGTAGGAGTAGAAAGAATCTGGGCTCAACCAGATCGCTTCATCTTTCCTATTAGTATTTTATCTTTGTTCTGCTCCCTTGGGTCATCAGACCTTTGTATTAATATTGGTTTATTCATATAGTGCTGCTTATTATTGCGATGGAGTTAGTGAGCCCGCCCAGGTCCTGGTGTAGCTGGGAGGGTAGTCACATTTTTTTTTTTTAAGGTGTTAGTTAAATGTTAGTTGTGTTAGTCTAAAAGTACACTGTATGGAGAGGCCTGCCAGGTTTTTAGTGGAACTGGTAGGTCACTCTCATCTTTTATCCTTTCTATTAATGTTTTGTGCACATTATATTGGGGCAGGAGATGGTTCACTTACTTTCTTCCTGGCTGATTTAAACCAACTGTGTTCTTGGAATTCTTCGTTGTCTATATTATTTATCCAGTTTTGATATGTTTCTTTGTTGAGTTTAGTCACTTTGTTCCAAATATTTACAGCTTTGTTGTGTATATCTACATTGATTGCTAGGAGGTTTGATCTCTGGTGTAGCTGTTCATTATTGATGTGGTCTGTATATTTTATGTTATATATAAATCTGAGGGCTATATTTTGTACTGTTTGTAACCTTTTAATGCTCGTTTTACTAAGGGTGTTCAATGGGATGGGTGGGTAGTCCATAATTGATTTGACAAGGGCAATATAAATCTTTCTTTTGTTATTAATGCTTAGGTTCTTAAAGCGTTTTATTTTTGATAATCTTATTCATGCCTGTCGTTCTTTATCTTTTAAGTATGTTATATATCCTCTTTTTGTTAGTTTTAATCCAAGCATCCTGCCTTCAGTGTCGTATGGGTATAGTTCCTGGTCGACTATTACTGGGCTTGTTTTGATCTTGGCTATTGGTATTATCTTGAATTTGTTCTTATTTGTCCTGATTTTCCATTTTTTCTCAAAATCATTTATATTATTTATCGCTCTTACCGTGTAGAGTGCCATAAATTGGGTTGATTTTCCTGGGTATGATGCTATTTGAGTAATATCATCAGCAAACATTACATATTCGCTAAAGGGGGAAGGTTGAGGTGTGTCTGAGGTATAAATTGTATATAGTGTTGGAGAAAGGCATCCTCCTTGAGGTACTCCACTCTCAAGATTAAACATGGTTCCCATAATGTTTCCAATTTGAATTTGTGCTCTCCTATCATCTAAATAGTTACACAATATTCTTAGCAAGTTGTAATGGGCCCCTGTCTCATCAACAGAACATATTATATAAATGGGTCAATACATCTGATATTATATTCAGATTCACCACCCTGTAACTTTCCACTGGCTATGAGGTGACATGTTCAATGCACGTGATAAGGTGTGCCCACGGGAAGCTGCGTCATACTATGCTGAGTAAAGGCATAAGTAGCCGGCTCTCTGGCCACCTGAAGCGAGCAGTAGTTTGATATCCTTGACTAGAGGAAGACGTTATTTGAGAGCCGCAGTGGATGGCTCCGTCTTCCCTCGAGGGGGAACGACGTAACCATACCGTTCTCCCTCGATGGGTCACTACTCATGAGTCGCTCACAGAAAGTAATATCGTAAGGACGTGACCGAACGTTTATAATACATAAACGCCGTCCCTTTCTCATTCACTCCTAAATAGTGGAACTTACGGTCGATCTACACTCAGGAATTATATATACAACCCTTTTATAATAAAACAAGGAACTACCGTTTGGGTTTCGTTACTTAAACCCAAATAATAAATATATGTGAACGGCCTGGTTAAATGCACAAGCAGCCGATTCAAAGTATTCGTTAAGTCTCAATTTTAATATTTTATATTTTAAGCCTAAATGCCAAACTTTATCAAAAGACTTAGAAACATCCCTTAAAATTATATTGAACTGGTTCCCCTTGTTTTTTTCTATTGCAATTATTTCCGTTATTGTAGCTATTGCAGTTAGGGTATTTCTATTGGGCATCAATCCATGTTGACTATTGTTAGTTTCCCCATGTTGTGTTGAACAGGTTATAAGTCTTGAATTTAAATTTTTTTCCAGTACCCGGTAATTTCTAATAAAGATATTGGTCTGTAGTTTAATATTTCCTTATTGTCCTTACCCTCCTTGGGAATAAATATCATTTTAGCATATTTTAGTTTGTCTGGAAAGTAACCGGTTATTAAGCATGCGTTATAAATGTTTAATAGTGTTTTTAAGATGTTTTCAGTTAGATTTATGATCATATTTCGTGTAATACCTATGAGCCCGGGGGCCTTTTCCTTAAACTTCCTCAGACAGTTCATCATTTCTCCCATGGTTATTCTTTGATTATTAGGTAATAAGTTATAGTCTATATATTGCTTTGGGGTGATTCTATGTATGTGTCTTCCCATTTCGTCTTCTATCCTTTCTTCGTGTTCACTATCAAAATCTTCATTTTCCTCATCTGATATTTTAAAAACTTTTACCCATTCCCTTTTGAATGCTGACTCTTGTTCATTTTCCTCGTGCAGTTTTGTTCCATTTTGGTCTTTAATGTATAGTGTTTTTTGCTTGTTGTGCCCCCATCATCTTGTTTATGGAAGTCCAAAATGTTTTTGTGTCTTTAGTCTTGTCAGCCGCCATTATAATATCGTTCTATTTTTTATTGTTTGCTTCCTTACATGCGTCTCTTAATTTTATCTGTAGTGCTGTCTGCGTCGTATATAGCCATCTGTTACTGCCGTGTCTTTCCATATACCTGTTTATTTCATTGTAATGGGTTTGGATTAATTTAACTTATTCTAGTAGTCTGTTGTTGGGTAATGTTCTAAAGTGTGAAGTAGGAATGTGTTTGGTTATAGATGTTTTTATTGCTCAGTGCAGTCTGTCCATTTCTGAGTCTATATCTTCTGTTGTTTTCCCTTGTAGGTTAATCGAGTGGTGATTACCTAAGTCGTCTTTGAAGCTGTCCCAGTCTGTTTTACTCATTTTCAGTCTCTTTTTTATTGGTATCTGTATGGGGCTTGTTGACAGTGTTAGTATAATTGGCAGATGGTCACTGCCTGTAAGAGGTCCTTGTTTTATATGGTAATTGAAAAAGGCTTTGTTGTTGGTAAAAATTTTGTCTGGTGTCGATTGTGTATTGTGATTTCTCCAGGTTGGAAAGTTAGGACCCAGATGATTGATTTTCCCTAAATTTATTAATTGATTAAGGGCGTTTCCCACGACGTTATTATTTGTATTGTCAAAAATCCTATGTCTGGCGTTAAAGTCTCCTAAGATGTACATCGGATGACTATTGTTAGCCAATTTTAATAGGTCTTCTATAGGTAAGTAGGGTCGTCTCGGTGGCAGATAAGTAGTAGCAATAATTACGTCTCCTTGAGTTGTATTTATTTTATTGCTAGAAATTCATCCTGGAAGTCATCAATTAGTTTAAATTTTAAGTTTCTTTTAACCGCTATAGCTACTCCGTCATTTTTCTCGCCCGATTTATTTCTTTGGTTTACATAATAGGTAAAGAGTTTTATGTTGTTGTTTTCTGTCTCACCGTGACTGTTTATTAGTATAATGTCAGGGTCAATTTCTTGATATATATTACTTAGGTTAATTCTCTCGGTCTTCCAGTTTCTTACGTTATGTTGTATTATTCTTAAAGTTCTTTCTGTTTGTCTATTGTCCATTATTTCTTATACTTGGATTGTAACTGTTGAAGTGGAGACCTATCATCCTGTTTCCCACTTCTGACTCTTCTAAACTCTGACGGGTCTACTATTTTAAAGTCTTTGGTCGTAATCTTTAGTTTGTCCGTAGTAATTAGTGACCAGACATAATCTTCACTTAGGGATTTTTCTTGATATGTCCACTTGTATATCCCTCCTTCACAGTTTTTTACTATTGTCCCTCCTGTTGGTCTCGATGTTGGGATTCCATGTTTTGTTGTAGTGATAACTTATAATCCAATTTCTTCAGCAGATTCAGGTTGTATATTGTGATCAGTTTCCATCTTATCTTCTCTCCTCCTACTCCTTTGTCTTATAGTCTGTCCTTTTGTTATTTCTATCTTCTCTTTGTCACTTCTAGTCATTTGTCTGGGATCTCTATCAGTCGCTTGTGTTCCTTGTGTATCAGCTGTTGCTCCTTGCTCAAACCTTTGTTCGTCTAGATGTAGTCTTTCTCTCAGTTCGCTTGCATATGTTGCCTGAAATAGTTTTTCGGATTGTGGATTCTCTGGAAATATCATCTCTGGTAGGCTATTCAATTTAAACATTTTCCTTAATTCCTCATTGTATGATCCGGGTGCAATGATATTGTGCAAATGTGCATGGATCATACTAATCATTACCTTATCATGTATTGGCTCACTCAGGTTTAATATGGTGGATTCTGGTCTATGAGCCTCTTGGACCGCTCTCTTTGCTATTTCGACGTATGTCGTATCCTTCTTGTCTTGTTCCTTTTTCCTTGTTTCTTGTTCCTTGTACTTTATCATGTGTTTTTTTATTGGGCATGCCATTGCTAACGTCCTATGTCCTATGTATGCATTCCCGTTTCTCTTACAGTTGAGACAGCCAACATGTGTATTCTTACATTCAGTGTAGGTATGGTCGTCGCCTGCACAATCTGAGCAGTACTTTTTTTCTTTTTCCGGACAGTCTCTCGTTGTGTGTTCTTCATATTTGTAGCAGGAGAAGCAAGTTTGCAGACTGATGAATGTCTCCTTCTTTATTTGATGTGGTGTGACTGACATGTTGAATATTAGAAAGCCCTGTTGTAAAACTTTCTCAGCCATTGACACTTCTTCAAAAGTAATCTTAAAAACATGAGTATAGTCTTTTATCTTAATGACTTCTTCAATCTTCATCCACCTGTTTTGGCGTTCCAGTTCATCTTTCAGGTCTTCCGATGTCTTCCTCCCGATCTCTTGGTCGACTTGACGAACGAAAACTGATCTTTTTGCTTTTTGTTCTGGTGGCATGACAACAATAAGGCCTTCATTGTAAAATATATCTCTTGCTTCTTTTGAAAGGATTTTATCTGAATCAAAGTCATCTTTACAGATTACTTTAAAACCTTCATTGGTGCTGAATATTCTAGTTAGTGGGACTTGCAGTTTGTTGTAAGTGATTTCTGCCACTTTTCCCCTTCCAATAGAGTGTCCCTTATCTCTATGTTTTATTCTAATGCTTGTTGTCATCTTCTTGATTACATCTAATCCTACCTATAACACAGGGCTCCTGCCTGGGAGCAGTGACCCCGCCCCCCCCTCTTGGACGGGCGTCGGGCTCGTAGGGTTCTGCACCCAGGTTACCTGTGACTATAGTTATATCTAAGAAAGTTGCCACCTACCGGTGACCCCCGGACAAGGGGTGCCCTGCACTATCACAGGTTCCCTTGCCGGATCGACCGTATCGCTAAGTCCCGCCTCCCGTTCAAAGAACGGAGTGCATGAGGGGGATGAAAAAAGGAAAGAAGAGGACTTAGAGAGTAGAAACAGCCTACCTACCACGCCACGTTCGGTTAGCCAATCAGAGCACTGCAGTAAACGTGCATGTATCACGCCACCGTGGGGCACCACTGATTGGCCAATCCAGGACGTAGACGCACGGGTAGTAGTCAAAAATTTGGGGAGCCCAAATATTTGTTTTCCAGAAGTTGGAATTTTCCGTACAATCTGTGATGGTAATTACACCGTCACTATGTTGAGTAAGTACAATCACTAGGATTGAGTGTCCTATCACAACAAAGTTGCAGACTGCTCAAACATGCAGCAAAAGAGGCAGGTCTTCGCAGCTCCGGGTCCAGCAGTCAGACTGAATCTCAAGGGAGAGACAGAGCTTATATACACCCAGCAGCAGCCGCCAGTCCTCTATGAGTCATGTTGGGAAAACCCGAGAAGTAGCCGGTGACTAGTTCCGTTGCTAAGATACGGTAACATCTGGGGACAGCTCTCGCTTGGTTGCTAGGGAAGGCGGCACATTGGAATGCGATAGCAGGTGGTGAGCTGCTACGCAGTTGTAGGCAGTTGTAGGGGAGAAGTCCACTACAAGAGCGTTGTGGGGACAGTAGAAAGCGAGGGATGATTTTGATGGAAAACGGAGAGACAGAATGAGAGAAAGAGTAACATGTGTGATGGTCATCAGAGTAGTGAGGAGTGGTTGGGGCAGACCAAGGAAGTGCAGTGAGGAGTTATTATATATTTACCTCCGTTTGGGTCTTTTATTATATCTCCGATTAAGAAAAAAAAAATACGTAGATATATTCACAAAAACACACACACAAACACATATTCTGACAACAAAACAAACAAGGTCATTCAAACAAACATGACACAAACATCAATCTCTGCAAATATATCAACAAGAAAACATAGAAATTAATTAATGTAACCACAATGTGTATTCTTTTACTCAGAAACGTTAAATGGTGTTTTTTTTCTCCAGGAGGGAAGAGCTAACACACAATTAGGTACAGAGTCATTATAGTGGGAAAAAATCTACATATAAAGTCATTTTTATCAAAGGAAAGAGACAAACAACTACGTCTTTGTGTAGAAATATACACACACATATACAGTATACATTTTACATGGCAGCGAGGACAATTACCAATACACATATAGTGACAAATGACTCCTACACTACTACTTGACGCGCTCTAAAAATCATTTGACAAAATATGTAAACATTATTGAAAAATGACCTGATCACAAAGTATAATTTATTTTGTTATTTTTTTTCTGATGAATGATCTCATTTTTTCCCCTGCCTCTCACAATCACCCCTTTCCATTACCCCCCCCTCTAGAGTTTCCCCCTTCCCTTTTACTTCCACCGTCTTCAAAATCCCTTCCACTGCCCTTCTTCTCCTTTTCACCTCCCCTCTCACTCTCCTACCTCCCTCTCCCTAACTCCTTTCCTCCCTAGCCCTTCCTCGACCAAATCCACATCCTCCCTCTCCCTTTCCTCTCCCTAACTATCTCCTACTCCTCCCCTTACCATCACACTCCCTGTAATTGCCACTCCTGTCTCGTCCCCTCCTTCTTCTCCTCCTCCTTTCTCTCCTTATGCACCTCCTCTTTCTCCTCCCCCTCTCTCACCTCCTCCTTTCCCTCCCTTTCCTCCTCCTCTCTCACCTCCTCCTTTATCTCCTAAGCCTCCTCCCACTCCCTCTCCTCCTCCTCCTCTCCTCCTCCCCCCCCTCCCCCTCTACGCCGACAGTGGCTGATAAGATGAAAATACGGGGATGCTCCAATGTATTGTTTAGGTTGGTCACGTTCTTTCTCATAGAGGGCTCTCTCTCACCTTATATTGCCTTCTTCATCTTCTTCTTCTTCTTGCCCCAGTCCTACCTTCTATCCCACAACTCTCCCTTACCCATTCTCGCCCCACACCTCCCCATCCTCGCCCCACACCTCGCCCCACACCTCCCCATCCTCGCCCCACACCTCCCCCAGAGCATCCTCGCCCCACATCCTCTGCCCCACAACTCCCCCATCCCTGCCCCACACCTGGGCCCCACACCGCCCCACACCTCGCCCCCACACCTCCCCCATCCCTGCCCCACACCTCGCCCCACACCTCCCCATCCTCGCCCCACATCTCGCCCCACAACTCCCCATCCTCGCCCCACACCTCCCCAAAAAAACAGCCTCACTTCGCGATTCACTTAAGTGCCAAGATGGGCTTCCTCCTCCGGACGGGTAATTTGCATATAATACACCGGTTTTAATTTGTTCCTCTTTTATTTAACAAGATACAATTTCCATTTTCCTTTTCTTTTTCTTGGTTGTTTAAGAAACCCTGGCGCTGATTGACTAATGCTTTATTCACACACATTATGTACCGACGGTGCTGATTGGGCACTGCTAAGTTTGCTCAAGGTTTGTGACGTAGGCTCTGATTGGGTAGTGCTGTGTTTACTGAGGGTATGTAACGGAGGTGATGACTGGTCAATACCACATTATAAATGTTCATGCAACAGAAGTGTTGATTAGTCAATACTGTATTCTGACTGAGAATTCAACGGAGATACTGATTGGACAACGTCACATCCACGGAATCGGTGATTGGCCAATGTTAGGGTCAATCTTGTGTTCACTAACCTCAACTTGAACAAATTTTCACCCTCATCCGGTGTAACAGATTACGTTACCTCAGTGTAATTTAGCCAAGATTAAATCACGCCGGTAACGTAAATATCATATCATATATCTTCACATTTTTATGCGTCAGTCAGCCCAATGACCGTCCTTCCTGATTCACTGACTTAAGGGTGTTTTGTTTTTTATTTGCTTTGTTTTGTTTTATTTTGTTTGTTTTGTTTTGCAAATACCTGTACAGTACATCTGATTAGCCTCGCTTCCGGGCGTACCACCAACTCCACACTAACGCAACTAGGCCCAACTCTTGTTCACTGTTTCACCCATAGGCTCTTAACATTATTTTTTTTTTACCGAACAATCAACATCTGTTAAAGCTTTATGGAATATTTACCTCTGTTTCATTTTTTTCTAGTACAAACGAAGACTGTATTAGAGAGGTCTTTCTCGCCTATTTTTCCCCACAGTGCAGTCTACGACAGTCTACGCTAAACTTTATATAATCTCTGTGTGCCTTCGTTATAATCCTAAGTGTGGGAGTCTTGAAGTCTTAAACGAGTCTTGGAGTGGGTCCTCCGTATTCCCTTCTCCTTTTATGCTCCTTCCTTCCCTGTATCTTTCTCACTTTCCTTCCATGTCTCTCTTGCCTACTCTCTCTATCTTCCCTTCTCTTTTATCTTTCTTTCTTCCTTTCTTTCCTCTCACTACCTCATTTATTCTGCCTTTCTTTATATTATTTGTTTTGCCAAGCCCCCTTCCCCCTGTCTTCACTCCCTACTTCACTCAGTCCTCTTCCTCCCTCTTTCCCACCTACCTTCCCTCTTTCCCACCTACCTTCCCTCCCTCCCTCCTTCATTCTACCTTGCCTTACCACACCTTCATTCACTCTCAGGAGGAGCCAGGCAGGTATTCTCTTGGTTACTGTGTTCCTCCCGCACCTACAAGTTTGGCAGAGTTTTGGCCCTTTGATGATCAGAGTGAGCTCCGAGCGCCTTAGTCCGCATCAGATACCTCTCTCTTCCTTCCTTCGTCTCTCTCCCCTCCTTCCCCTCCCACCTCCCCTTCGTCTCTCTCCCCTCCTTTTCCTCTCTCCCCTCCTTCCCCTCCCTCCCCCCTCTTCGTCTCTCTCTCCCCTCCACCCCTCAGATTCATGACTGCTCGCCTGCAATGACAAAGTTCTACAGTATACAGATTTGCATTGAAGACTTGGGGAGTATTTTGTGTGTGTGTGTGTGTGTGTGTGTGTGTGTGTGTGCTCTCCCCAAAGTGGTAAACAACCCTATAAAACTGACGACCAAAATACCGATGTGATTCTCCATTCAATTTCCAGAAAACACGTAGATAGTATTAATAGCACCACCATTACTCCCTGTTTAACTTTCCTGTATTGTTAATTAGTCGCTTCAAAGACATTAGTATCACCTGCTAATTGAGCGCTCATTTAATATCAATTTACACTGTATCAAACCAGTTACAGGTAAATGAAGGGCAATTATGGTTTAAATCTGACAAAGTAATCATTAATAAAGGTGAGAACTACTCCTGAAAGACTGGCAATATATACTTGAGTATGTATGTATGTATGTATGTATGTATGTATGTATGTATGTATGTATGTATGTATATATGTATGTATGTATGTATGTATGTATGTATGTATGTATGTATGTATAAAGACAAAAGCTAAAGTGCTACAGTGTCTCCCTTTTCCTGTGTGAGTTTATAGAGATGTAGGTATGTTTGTATGTATGTATGTATGTATGTGGTGTAATGGTCAGTATGTTCGTCTCGCAAACAAATGGACCCAGGTTCGATCCTCGGGCATTTGCCTCTGTCTACCCAGCAGTAATTGGGGACCTGGATGTTAATCGATTTTCGGATCGTGTTCCGGGGTAATGGTTAGCCAATGCAGTTGACGAATTGTCCGGTCTTCTCGGACTATTCCTTGACACTGGGTCATGCAACTTAGTGTGCGGTTGTTGGGTTGGCGACAGCTTCTACACCTTAAACAAATTCACGCCTAAGTGGGTTCTATATATATATATATATATATATATATATATATATATTTAAAATTCCCATCTCAATTACTTCTGTTTTCGTGTTCAGTGGTGAAACTGCTGAGCCTCGTATAAATTTAAGCAGCCTAAGATTTAATCAACTAAAACGAAGGAGTTGTTCGCCTGCCTCTGACTGACTAGATGCTTCAAGGTCATCTATATCCAGTCCTGTATGTGTGCCAGTCTTAGTGTCGGTACCTTTTGGTAAATTGCATATAAAATATGTAAAAAAAATCATATTGGGGTAGAGTTTTGACATTAAAAATAGCAATGTTCTCTCTCACACACACACACACACCTTCCTCTACCTCCAAAACTCCCACACTTTACCCTCTTTATCGCAATATTCCTTACATCTAAAATTTCGGAAACACAGAGAGAGATAAAGATAACACACCCGGGGAAAAATTAAAAAAAACAGTAATTTACTTCTGCTCTCTCTCTCTCTCTCTCTCTCTCTCTCTCTCTCGTTCAGCATCTTCATATGGTCTCCTTTGATTACTTACTAATTGTATTATATTTTCCTCCATTGCATTATCACCCCCTTTCTTTCCTACCTACGTATCTTCTATCTCCTACTTCCTCTTCTTCCTCTTCCTAGCCCCTCTCTCTTTCCTCTCTAATCTATCTCCCATCTCATTCTATTCTATGTTCCTTTCCTTCCTTCCCATCCCTCATCCCCTACTTTATCTTCTTCTTACTCTTTGTCTTTCTCTCCCCTTCTCCTTTCTTTCCTACCCACCTCGTACTTCCTCTTCTTCTTCCTTCTCCCCCGCCTCTTCCATTCCTCCTCTTCGATCTCTCTCTCTCACCCCCCCCTCCCCTCAGAGCCTCAAACATGTATCAAACAAGTCTAACACCTCTCTCGCCTCCTCAGATGGGAAACTTCTTACACCTTGACAGCAAAATGCCTCGGTGTGATCTCCTGGGAAGAGAAGAGGCGAGGGTCAGCTTTGTACCAGGCTGTCCCACGTCTCCGGCCCTGCATATTGTCCCAGTCACCGGGTACAACACTGGTATAAATCAGACCTTGTACCCTGAGCCTCGATACAGAGAAAAAGAAGAAGAAAAAACACCATTCACCTTTCACGGCCTCGAAAATACGATACATTTCATATTAAACTTCAAAATAAATAAGTTTTCTGTCTTTCTGTCTGTCTGTCTGTGTTTTACATATGTTCTCGTGGGGCTATGATACTAATGTGACCTTGTGAGGTTTTACATATACTGTATATATTGATATTTATTTGTAGAGGTGAGTTTTATGTGTAAGAGGAGAGAGAGGGGAGTTATAGGATACAGTAGGTTTATGTGAGCCAGGTGGAGGGGAGGAGAGGGAGGTGGAAGGGTGAGGAAGACGGGAAGAAGGAAGGGGTGAGAGGATGGGGAAGAAGGGGAAAGGGATGGGTAAAAGGTGGAGGGAGAAAGGAATAGGGAGAAGGGGGGCAGAAGGTGGAGAAGTGGGGAAGAAACACTACATCACCTGGCCTGGATGACGAGAAACACTACATCACCTGGCCTGGATGACGAGAAACACTACATCACCTGGCCTGGATGACGAGAAACACTACATCACCAGGCCTGGATGACGAGAAACACTACATCAACTGGCCTGGATGACGAGAAACACTACATCACCTGGCCTGGATGACGAGAAACACTACATCACCTGGCCTGGATGACGAGAAACACTACATCACCTGGCCTGGATGACGAGAAACACTACATCACCTGCCCTGGATGACGAAAAACACTACATCACCTGGCCTGGATGACGAAAAACACTACATCACCTGGCCTGGATGACGAGAAACACTACATCACCTGGCCTGGATGACGAGAAACACTACATCACCTGGCCTGGATGACGAGAAACACTACATCACCTGGATGACGAGAAACACCATACCCGCCTGGGATGACGAGAACACCACATCACCTGGCCTGGATGACGAGAACACTAAGATCACTACCCGGCCTGATGAGAAACTCTACATCACCAGGCCTGATGACGAGAAACACTACATCACCTGGCCTGATGACGAGAAACACTACATCACCTGGCCTGGATGACGAGAAACACTGAGATCACTCTGCCCACACAGGAACACCACATCACCTGGCCTGGATGACGAAACACTATCACCTGGCCTGGACAGAGATGAGAAACACTGTATCAGCTTCCGCCTGATGACGAGAAACACCACATCACCTGGCCTGATGACGAGAAACACCACATCACCTGGCCTGATGACGAGAACACTACATCATCTGGCCTGGGTGACGAGAAACACTACATCACCTGGCCTGATGACGAGAAACACTACATCACCTGGCCTGATGATTGAGAAACACTACATCACCTGCCTGATGACGAGAAACACTGCATCACTTGGGCTGAATGACGAGAAACACTACATCACCTGGCCTGGATAACGAGAAACACTACATCACCTGGCCTGGATGACGAGAAACACTACATCACCTGGCCTGGATGACGAGAAACACTACATCACCTGGCCTGGATGACGAGAAACACTACATCACCTGGCCTGGATGACGAGAAACACTACATCACCTGGCCTGGATGACGAGAAACACTACATCACTTGGGCTGGATGACGAGAAACACTACCTCACCTGGCCTGGATGACGAGAAACACTACATCACCTGGCCTGGATGACGAGAAACACTACATCACCTGGCCTCGATGACGAGAAACACTACATCACCTGGCCTGGATGACGAGAAACACTACATCACCTGGCCTGGATGACGAGAAACACTACATCACTACATCATAGTTATTTATTTTAGTTGAGTAAATTTTCTCGGGATATGAAGGATAAAAATGGTGTGTGTGTGTGTGTGTGTGAGTGTGTGTGTGTGTGTGTGTGTGTGTGTGTGTGTGTTATAATCTTAAAGCGTTCACGTATATGTAAAAGCTTGTAAACCCGGACCATTACGCTCACCATCACCATTAAAACTCACCATCACCTCTTCTCTTATATCTCACCATCATTCCTTTTAGCTATCTTTTTTATCATTACTTCTTCATTCATACTTCAGTGGTGCACCAGTAACCCTTCACCAGCATCGGTCCTCTAGTGAATAGTTCCTCCAGTCACCTCACCATCATTTCACCATAATATCACCATTCTCATCGTTACCTCACTGTGGCCTTCCCAAGAACTTCACCATCTCTTTTACTATCACCATCACCTCACCATTACTTCACCATAACACCAGGGTCCGTTGCTACCCACACGATGACGTCACCATCTGCAACGAGGACAATTTTTCTACTCCATGTCCGGTGCTTCTGGCTCGTGTGAGTAACCATAGTGTAGGTGTAGACAGCGGTGGTGAGAGTGCACTTGGTAGGCCTCTCCATTGTGGGTGAGAGACACTCATAATATTTAAAGTGTTTACCATGGAAGCTGTGACCCCCCCACGGTGGTACCTAGTTCGCCAGGCCACCGCCAGGGGGACATTAATCAACATTCCAGAAGTTGTATTTATGTTACATGTGGTATTTTTGCAGTTTTTCTTCAATAATTGATTTATTTTCGCAGTTCTTAACGTGATTTTAAACTCAAATAGCAGAGTTACCGTAGCGCTGTTGTTTATAACTGTTTGGTATTCTTTTGTATGTGTTTTGGTATAGGTTCTTGCAAAATTTCTTCATGATTCACGACACTCATACACACGACAGTCAAACACGCACACACAAGTGTATCTTGAGTTAGTAGCCAAGATTGGCTGTAAAAGGGCCACACACAGCTTCAATACAATTGTAACTCTGCTATTGGAGTATAAATTCAAACAAATTTTGAGAAAAACTACGAAAATATATGAATTATTAAAGAAAAACAACAAAACCACCTTCAGAAAAGCCGACAGTAGACCCCTGGCGGTGGCCTGACGAACTACGTCTAGCACCGCCGGGACCAGTTCGAGGCTGGGCCCAGCCAGTTGCTTTTTTTTTTTAATGGGAATTAGCCCATAAGTAACAATACATAAGTAACAATAAAAACTAAGACATAAGTAACACATACAGTATAAGTAATAATACATAAGAAACAATAAAAAACTAACACATAAGTAACATTATATAAGTAACAATACATAAGTAACAATAAAAAACTAACACATAAGTAACATTATATAAGTAACAATACATAAGTAACAATAAAAAACTAACACATAAGTAACATTATATTAGTAACAATACATAAGTAACAATAAAAAACTAACACATAAGTAGCATTATATAAGTAAATAATACATAAGTAACAATAAAAAACTAACTCATAAGTAACATTATATAAGTAACAATACATAAGTAACAATAAAAAGCTAACACATAAGTAACATTATATAAGTAAAAATATAAAAGTAACAATAAAAAGCTAACACATGCATGTAAGAGTATGTAAGTAACAATAAAAAACTAAGACATATGTAACATATATAAGTAGCAATACATAAGTAACAATAAAAAACTTACACATAAGTAACATTATATAAGTAACAATACATAAGTAACAATAAAAAACTTGCACATACGTAACATTATATAAGTAAAAATACAAAAGTAACAATAAAAAACTAAAACATACATGTAAGAGTATATAAGTAACAATACATAAGTAACAATAAAAAACTAAGACATATGTAACATATATAAGTAACAATACATAAGTAACAATAAAAACTAACACATAAGTAACATTATATAAGTAACAATACATAAGTAACAATAAAAACACACGAATAGTAAATAAGTACCAATACATAAGTAACACTAAATAAGTAACAATACATAAGTAACACTATATGCAGAACAATACACCTGCATTTTGCAAGTACCACTACATTATTCACCTCAGTGTATGATTAATACTGGACCTGGTATACTACACACTGCAAGTACCACTACATTATTCACCTCAGTGTATAATTAATACTGGACCTGGTATACTACACACTGCAAGTACCACTACATTATTCACCTCAGTGTATGATTAATACTGGACCTGGTATACTACACACTGCAAGTACCACTACATTATTCACCTCAGTGTATGATTAATACTGGACCTGGTATACTACACACTGCTTATACTATACTGTACGAGTTATCTGCTACACTGAATATTACACTGGTTGGCTCTTGAACCACAATTACCTGGTGAGTGCTTCAGCTCCCTCAATAACCTCACCTGCATGGACAAATTAAATGGCTCGGATACCTGGATATGAAACTGCATCTTTTATAATGGAGCCCCCGGTGTGTGTGTGTGTGTGTCGGTCTTTATTTAAGTAATATCTCTCTCTCTCTCTCTCTCTCTCTCTCTCTCTCTCTCTCTCTCTCTCTCTCTCTCTCTGGTCAGAAGCGTTGATACAGCAGATCACAGCAGCAAAAGTACTTGGCGAAATATCTATAAATTACAACAGCACATCAAAACGGCCTCAGTAGTTATTCGACACAATAACTATAAACTGGAATAGCATATCACAGCAGCAACAGCATATCACAGCACAAATGACACAAGAACTATAAGACAGAACAATAGATTACAGCAATTCACAGCAGTTCACAGCAGCAGCATGAGAAGAGTCGCTGTGGCACCGCTGTTCCTCATGGCCAGATTTACATTTCCCTCCAACAAAACATTTCTAAAACTCGAGGAATTTTGGCCGTGAGATACAGAACTGCAGGCAAAATTTCTCCTCTGATTTTTTTTTTTAGAATCTCGAGAATAAATTGCTGAAACAGTATCCTCAAACCTGAAACTATGAGGTGTTGGAACGATCAGGTGTTGGAACCGTGAGGTGTTGGAAGTATCAGGTGTTGGAACGATCTGGTGTTGGAACTGTGAGGTGTTGGAACCGTGAGGTGTTGGAAGTATCAGGTGTTGGAACGATCTGGTGTTGGAACTGTGAGGTGTTGGAACCGTGAGGTGTTGGAAGTATCAGGTGTTGGAACTGTGAGGTGTTGGAACCGTGAGGTGTTGGAAGTATCAGGTGTTGGAACGATCAGGTGTTGGAACTGTTGGAACCGTGAGGTGTTGGAAGTATCAGGTGTTGGAACGATCAGGTGTTGGAACCGTGAGGTGTTGGAAATATCAGGTGTTGGAACGATCAGGTGTTGGAACTGTAAGGTGTTGAAGAGGTGTTGGAACCGTAAGGTGTTGGAAGTATCAGGTGTTGGAACGATCAGGTGTTGGAACTGTGAGGTGTTGGAAGTATCAGGTGTTGGAACGATCAGGTGTTGGAACCAGGTGTTGGGTGTTGGAACGATCAGGTGTTGGAACGATCAGGTGTTGGAACTGTGAGGTGTTGGAAGTATCAGGTGTTGAGAGTATCAGGTGTTGAGAGTATCAGGTGTTGGAACTGTGAGGCGTTGGAACTGTGAGGTGTTGGAACTGTGAGGTGTTGGAACTGTGAGGTGTTGGAAGTATCAGGTGTTGGGAGGATGAGGTTTCTCCCTCCTACATCAGCTAGTGTTTGGACAATTTCCTTCTCAAACTCTTTTCCTCCCTCCCTTACCCACTCCCTGCCATCCTTCCACCTACCCTCTTTCCCCACCCTTGAAGGACTTCTCTTCATCTCCCTCCCTCCCCACCCTTGAAGGGTCTCACTTCCTCCGTCCCTCCCTCCTTCCTTCCCTCATCACAGGACTTCCTCCCTCCCTCCTTCCCTCCCTCCTTCACTCCCTCATCACAGGCCTCCCCCTTCCCTCCCTCCCTCCCTCCCTCATCACAGGCCTGCTCCCTCCCTCCCTCCCTTCCTCCCTCATCACACAGTGTTGGTCGACCTCTCTGGCCGGGATAGACAGGGTTAATTTTAACTAAGTCAGGTTAATCGCTCCATAAATACGCTAATAACATTATGAAAATTTGGTTACATTAAGTCTGATTACTTTAACTTATACAGTATAGCTAGGCCGAGTTCTGTACCCTGGAGGAGTCCAGGGTTACTGTCCTGACACCAGCTGACAACACCAGCTGGTTTATTACAGCACCAGGTGACAACACCATCTGGTTTATAACACCAGATAACTAGATCAAACATTTAACATAGATAAACTTAACATTTTTACTCTTTTTAATAAACATTATATGACGACCTGAGAGATGACTAACACATTACCAACTGTTAAACTAAACAACGGAGACAAACAAGCAAAAGAGTTCGCTACACCAAAGGTTTTATAACAATTACTGTAGATGGTATTTTTACAAGCTGGAGGAATAATAATTACATTTATATCCTCTAAATGAACTTGTTAGAGACAAAATAATGGGCCTCGGAGCATTTAAACACAAGCAGTAGTCGGTATTTAATTTAACAGTTGACCATTTTATAGTTACAACAATATTAAATTTTCATTATTTCTTATGAGGAAGACAATGTTTATATGGAAGAATAATCTGGGTGTATGTTGGAGACGAGAACTGACACAAAGATCCTCCACTCCCTCACACACAAAGATCCTCCACTCCCTCACACACAAAGATCCTCCACTCCCTCACACACAAACACACACACAAAGATCCTCCACTCCCTCACACACAAAGATCCTCCACTCCCTCACACACAAACACACACACAAAGATCCTCCACTCCCTCACACACAAACACACACACAAAGATCCTCCACTCCCTCACACACAAACACACACACAAAGATCCTCCACTCCCTCACACACACACACACACACACACACACACACACAATTACAGAGGACTTGTCACACACAGTAAAGAATGTCTCCCTCGTGATGTGAATTGTACGAGAGTTGGTGTTTGTTGAGAAAGTCTCTCTCTCTCTCTCTCTCTCTCTCTCTCTCTCTCTCTCTCTCTCCTGATTGATACCGGGATTAGCTTAGGACGATTCGACCCGGACCTCTAAATCTGGGATTACAGCAATAACACGATAGTGATGAAGATGATTTCTGGTGATAATAATGATGGGACGATAATGGTGTTGATGATGGTGATGGTGATGATAATGATGAGACGATGGTACGATAATGGTGATGATGCTGGTGGTGATGATAATAATGAGACGATAAGGCCGATAATAGTGATGATGGTGACGATGATCTTGATGATAATGGTAGTGATGATTAATAATGAGACGATACGGACGATAATGATGATAATGATGATGGTCCTATTTTAGGTATCTGAAAATTCAACCCCAAAATAATAAGAAAAAAAAATATTATCACGTCTTTTTTACAAACTTTTAAACACTTTAATAAAAACAACACTGAAATAACGACATGTCTTTTGTTTAGAGATTTACAGACCACAATAAAACATAAATAATTTCTAGTCTTTTTAACAGAAAGACATTTGTAAACACCAGTATAATCTCATGTCTATTTTACGCAATTCAAGACCTTACTAACAAGCATAAAATAATCTCGTCTTTTTAACTTACTTAAAAAAACACACACACACACAATGGCACTGATTGCTGTGTACTGGTCCGGGGTTCGATTTATTTTCACAGAAGGGTCGGGAACGCATAGCTTGTGTACAAAATAAATGGTCGTCGCACGCACAAGGCCGATTTGGTGGGTGTGCGCATGTGTGGTGAGACGGAGCCTGTGTCGTCAAACATGAGATCTTTAACTTAATTTAGTTTTAGGTTAATTTAGTTTTGTTAACTTAGGTGTGATGTGGTGTGGTGTGGGTTTAGTTTGGTTAAGTTATTTTAGAATAGGTTTAGTTTGGAATGGTTAAGTTTGATTAGGGGTCAAGTTTGGTTAAGTTGTCAGATCAGGTTAGGTTAATTAGGTTAAGTTTCATTTCATTACATAAGTTTGATTTGCATAGCGTAAGTTGGGTTGGTTTGGTGTAAATGCCTAGGACTTAGGGATAGAAATCCCTTACCAGGCTAATCAGGATCTTAATAAAGGAAAGTCAAGGACCATGGTTTTCCGAGGAATAACAAACAACCGTTTGAGATTGGCATCTCTTTACTATAAAAATATAACACAAAACTCTGACACCACTCAACAAACATCAAATAATTATGGGAGTCAAACAATTAAAGGAATCAAACAAATAATGGGAGTCAGCAATTAATGGATTCAAACAATTAAATGGAGTCAACAATTGATAGAATCGAACAATGAAGGGGAGTCAGCAATTAATGGAATCAAACAATGAACAAATATTTCCTACGGCAGTGGCCCTGGGGGAAGGTTCTGGAACACGGTGATGCACACTCAGGATAGGGAAGCGTCCACTTCAATTCCACACTCAGCGACGTCTTGAAAAGGCAGGAGAACACCGGGGCACCGACGGAATGTGATGAACTGATGGTCGTGGTATGCGGTAGTGGTAGATGACCAGAGAGTTGACAGTTGATAGGTGAAGGTCTGGGAACACAGCCCACGAGTCCAGGACCTATGATGAGATCACAGCCAGAATTTGACGGACAGCAGGGTAGCTAGATACTGACGGTATGGCGGCTGGGTTGAATCTGCCGGCGGCGGAGATTGTCGCTGCCGTTCTCACCTCCGTCCAACCACCCCAAGTGTCGTCTGCACCAGCAAACGAGCGAGTTAGCAACGGTAACTAGCCGGAGGATCGTTTCCGCCCTTACATTTGGCTAGGTCCGCTCTCATAAAAACACACACACACACACACAGTGGAGTGGGTCAGTAGTCAGAGCCGAGAGAAATAATCGCGTGGTGGTTCCTAAAGGCCCAACACACCTTTGTAGACCATTTCTTTATCTCTCGGCCATAAAGGAAGGACAAAATAAAACTAACTCGACGTTCTCTCTGAGGTTGTGTGAAGTTTGTCAAGCAACTCAACTTACAGGTTTCATTTCAACCACTATCCGGATTCTCAGAAGTTCCTGCGTTAATTTTTACCCACAAACTGGAGAGGTTAGGACGGGTCTTTCCTGCCTCACCTCAGCTGCCTTACAGATGTGGAGGTCAAACTGGAGTAGATATTTCCCTGAGTCACTAACGCAAGTATATGTGTTCTATCGTCTTTAGTTAGAAATTAACGAAGGAATTTTTCGAAATCTGACCCTCAGAAGGCACCCAGTTTTTAATCCCCTCTTCACCACTTCCTTCCGTCCGTCCGTTCAAAGAAACGAAGGAAACCAAACCATAAGGAAATAAATCAGCAGAAACATAAGAGCTTGGATCATCCTCTCTCAGATACTCAATTTCTCCCAAAAGTTAAGATAAACTTTCAGTAATCACAGATTGACCGGGGCAGACCATCCCGCCCACCTCAAAACACGAGGTGACGTGTGGCAGTGGTCAGCCCTATCAACTACACCAGCTAGTTCCTCATTTTACTCACCACCCTCTTCATCCTAGTCACTAACTACAATAACAAGATGGTCTTATAAATTCCATCGTTTTGATGTGATGCTGTTGAAGCTGATAGAAAATTACTGACACTAAAACTAAAATTTGCAGTATGAATTTTGTTTATTGTTGGTACGCCTGACTGCCATGGCCGCCAAAACATCTTGGGGTGGATACGATGGTTCTTGATTGAGTTTAGAGTTCAAACTTGTAAAAAAAAGACCAAAATATCCACTAACTCGCCGCTCTGGGGCCGGATACTCAAAACACCTCATAAGTTACGTTTTTCAGCATGATACAGTACCATATATTGTGGAAGCCTTACACTACCATAAATTTAGCAAACTCAAAATTTAATTATGGTTCCGTAAGCCTTCCGTAAGTTCTCGTAACTCTAGTGTTTACCCTGTAAATTAAGTTCTCTTGTCGGACGATAGATGTCAGTGCAGATGCTAGTTGGCCAATCAACGCTCAGTTAACAAAATCATCAACCAATCACAAGAGAAGGAGAAATCAGCTGAGAGCGACGCACGTAATATTATTTTGTAAACATGGAAGGACCACCAGCCAAGAAGAGACGACCTAATTTCAGTGAGATGGGGGATATATTTCTGGGTTCGAGAGATGATGTAATGGGCAATTGCAGGAACTACCGAGAAAATTTTTCCATTACCATAAACATTCTGGGGATGAGGGATATTTTCTTGATTTGTGATAACTGTCTCGTTAACGGGAAAACACTCATTCATTCACGGAAGTGCTTTCCACCAATTGTTCTGGCTAACAGAGATCTCACAGTATTTGGTGTTTTACCCCACTAGAATTTAGGTAAATAATCCCTTGCATAATGTTGGCCTGTGACAAGACACATAAGCTATTCTAAGATAGCCTTATTCTGGGCAAATTCAAATAAATTGGTTAATGATAGCATAGCCTTGCCTAACCTAAATGACAAATCACTTCTCTTAAATTACTCATTTAGCCTAGACCCTGGTGTTTTCCTTTCAATGTTGGGAACATTTGGTCTGAATTGTCTTCAAGTTCATACAAAAAACAACAATTTAAAACCTGAAAATATATCGGATTAGCCGTAAATTTTCTTAAATTAATACTCTACCTATGATAATGTTCAAGGAAAGTCTGGAACTAGGCCTAAGGTAGCTGCTAGACAAAGTGTCTCACTGACGGCCTGACGCTCACCAAAAAACCATGTACACATTCTCTAACCTAACATACCATAACATAACATAACCAAACCTATCTATCTAACCTATACCCTATTAGTATAATTTCTTATTTAAATAATCCTCATGTTCTAACTAAATTAAGTAGGCCCCATGTTTAAACATTTATTTGCCTAAGACTGAAAAAGCAGTTATATAGGCACCTATTAATCAAGGGAATTGCAATCCATATTTTACACCTAATATCATTTAATTTTGGCTAGCCTATGGAAATTTATAGTCTTTCATGTTATCATAAGCTACACACATAAAAAAATAGGCTAAGACTATTGGTTGAATATTAGAAAAACAAGGCGAAGTCTTGGCAGGAATGTTCACTTGACCTCATATTTGGCTTTCATTACTGAGGGATATTTACGGCTATACAACATTAATAAGTTCTATCTGCAAGTTTACTCAGTCATAAAACATATTTTTACCCTAAGTGTGAACAATACAAACCTTCTGTTTTGGTAAGAAATACTTTATAATGTGTAAGAAGACAAAAGATGCGTCTCTTCCACACTGAGACAAACACAAACACTCAAGCCGCTTATTATACAACAAAAAAGTTACGAAAAAGACAAAGTGAAATATTATATTTCAGTATGTTGATGTACAAAACATTTTCTTCTTTATTCTATGATAAAACAAGTCTAACAAGCATTATTACAACATATATTATTATTATTTTCTATACAATCGGGAATTAGTCACTACTACATCCGGGTTGAGAGTGTTACACAACCTCGGGAGCTGGTGTAAGTTACTTGCGTTAACTTACGGAGTTCGATGTCAAATATTGGTTTTGAGTATAGCATCTGTGTTTTGAGTATGCCAATTTGAGACTGTGAGTCCAGTTACGGGTACGCAACGACATACAGTCCCATAAATTTTTTTGAGTATCCGGCCCCTGCTCTGCAGCGGACGAAGCGAGGAAGACCGCTGATAACTTTCACTAGGTCAGTAAAATCTATCAAACTTTTCCATATCGCGGCTGTGAAAAAAGCTCCGAACGTATGCCATTTTTTTCCCCTGGGTGAATCCAATAATCGATGATGTACAATGTGCCGCTCACAAAATAGATATTGCATTCATACTTCATTTTGTGTATTCTATATTTATTAGTTTACGTTTTCACTTAAAATCATTTATGCATTCATTATCAGTGTCTGGGAAACCGAAAATGTATGTTAAATTAATAAATTACTTTATTTAAAATGCCTTTTAAGAGAATTGATATGCTTTGAAGCCCCGCTGTAAGTGTGGGAGGGCACAGGGCGCGACACGTGTCCGTTGAGTTTTCTCCGACACTACTGACCATACAGTAATTAACCCTTCACAAACACCTACACCTGAGGAGCATTGTGGCCTCACACTACACCTGTTGTATAGTACATAATGATAAGGTATAGTGTATCTATAAACCAAAACACCAGTAGCATGCCAACTCTGAATCCCTTAATTTAAACAATCCAATTTGCTGTGAATAAATTATCAATAGGTTATTCTACTCTGATTGGTCATTAGAAACACATAGACAGTACAGTCTCGGTGCAAAATCGAAGCCATTTCGATTGTCAACTTCATATAGCACCAGAAATAAGAAAGTTAGATGCTCTCTCACAGCAATAATTTCAAAGGGAAAAGTTTCACGTGGAAATCTTTAGGAATATAACTTTTCAAATACATAAGACTGACCCACTAACTTGTGAAGTGTAAAAGGTGTCAAACCAGCTCACTCGCAACTACAACACGAAGAAGTTGTATTTATGGGGGAAAATCTTGTCATATATATTGAGATTCTACCGTAAACAGATGTATTTATGGGGGAAAATCCACCGGAAACATATTTAAGAAATTGGATCATGATTACAATAAGATGATATATGCGGGACCCTTAAGGACAGAAGTTATATTTGCATGTCCATATATCGGTCGACAGAGAATTTATGAAGAAATTTATATAATGTGAAGACAATGTGTTAAAATTGGTCAGTGCCGCGTTCTTGTAGGAGGGTCTCTCTCTCTCTCTCTCTCTCTCTCTCTCTCTCTCTCTCTCTATTTATCTATCTATCTGTCTATCTTTTTGTTTTTTCCTTATTTGTTGTCCTTTTCTTCTCCCCATTACCACTTTACCTTCGCATCCCCTTTCCTCCAGACTCTCACTCCTCTTCCCCTCTCCTGAACCCCCAAGTCGCCTGACCAGCTCCCGAGGGGTTGGTGAGAGTGGGGGTGAGAGCCAGAGAAAAACATGAAAAATGGATTTTTAAGAGGTCGGGTTATTACAGAATCCGCACCACAGCAAACTTGAACATGCTTCTCTTCTACTTATTTCGTTCGTGTATTCTCACACTTTATATCAGTTTCTTTGACTAATAAGATTATTTTTGTGTACCACAAAATTTATCTAATTTTAGCTATTCTTTTAGTCTTTTAACGATGCTCTTATCAGATCCGCATCCTGAAGATGTCTTGAATAAAGACGAAAGCTAAGGTACTCCGTTGTTTCCATTTTCCCGTGTGATTTTATCAAGATTTATCTTATCCACGTTTTCATTGTGGATTTACATGAAATATATATATATATATATATATATATATATATATATATATATATATATATATATATATATATATATATATATATATATATATATTTCCACTATAAAACCTTTATTTTTATCTACTGTTCCCCTGTCAAACTGAAAAATACTTTTTGTTCTGAAATGTCACAAAGGAATTCTGAAAGCTGATATGGCCAGATATCTGGCTGAAACCCGTATTGTTGCGTCAAGTTAGGCGCGAATTGATATTTTATTTATTTTTTGCTGGTTACTACATGAGCGGGGACTTGTGTCAGACTGGTACTGTGTCTCAACACATTAGGTGTTACTGAAGGACGACGATAACTGATGTTCTAAGTCAGCAACCAATGAAAGGCAGGTTCGTGGTTCACAATAAACATGGTGACAGTGAGCAAGACATTAGAATTTTTGATGAAACAAACCCCGTGTGGCCAATGTAAACACAACGACACAAAATGTATAGCGTTTTGAGGACAGTGGTGAAAACTTTTAGTTCTACGGACACAATAACAGTATTACCTACGGTATACCTATATACTAGTTGAGGGTGTGGTGCTGCTGGTGTCAATGATCAGTAGTGGGCCCAACACCTGACTAGGTGAGCCACAAACATATACAACAACACACACACACTGCCAACTGATCGTCGATACTCCGCCATTCAAACTACGTTATTTAATTGTATATATTTTCACAGTCATTTAAACACCATTTGTTATTAGTGTTTTTAATTAATTCACTCAACCGGCGTCAATTGCACCACCTCTTCAAACTCTCATTTAAAAGAACACATCTAAGTTTGGTATTTAACTTTCCTGTATATTATATGATATAAGATAACATACGAATTTATCTCATGATGACCCCACAAAGTTATAACAGTAAAAAGCGGTATATGAAAATTCCACCTTTTAAATATAACCTGGTAAACTATACTACAGTATAATTATACCTGTAACCACCTTATTAAGTAAATGTTTATATAAAACTGATACACCAACACCGTAAAAGTAATTAAACATAGTGAGTGAGACAAAATCACAGACAATAAAAAAAAATATCAAAGTGAAGTAAAAATGCGTGTGTTAAGTGACCGCTCACTTACACAATACCATTTTAACTTTTAATTTTTTCCTGTAATCTAAAGTTTTACGGAGAATATATTTTTTTTTATACATTTTGTCTAATGCATACTAATAAAAGTTTTTGGTTAGTGTAAATTGTTAAAATATTTTGCCTCATGTAAATTATTAAAAATCTAATGTAAATTGTTTAAAATAATTATAATGTAAATTGCTGTGTAATGTATATATATTTTTGTCTAATCCTGAACCTAAACTTAATGAACGGAGGTGAAGGTCTCTAGTCATAGAAGGACCATCTAACCACAAACAAACAAACAAACAATAACAATATACAACGACTGCTACAGTCGCTCCCATCAACGCTGCCTTAATAAACACGACCATTTAAATGTATCCTCTTAATTCTTCCATTTAAACTCTCTCCTTTAATCTCTACCATTTACGGGGTCACATCAGAGGCTCAGAGTTGATATGTGTGTGTGTGTGTGTGTGTGTGTGTGTGTGTGTTTAAAATTTATTCTCACTGATTTACTCTTATACAAAACCGATCTATGAAGAAATAAGTTTTGTCTGTGAACTTAAAAGAAAATATACAATACCTAAAGATTTTTCTGCCTTTAATATTAGCTATCGTCATGAGAAAATAGACACAGACTAAACACTGAAATGAAAAGAACACTTGAACGCAATATGAAATATGTTTAACGATTTATTTTTCGCGGGTAAAAGTTTGCTACAAAAAAAGATCGCTTAGAGGATATAGAGAAAACAATATCAATAGAACAGTAACTCATTAAATAATACTGAAGAAAGAAACGAAGAAAATAATCACAGAAATTTAGGAATATGAAAGCCGAGAAGAAAATGTGTGCGGTGTGGAGTGAAGAGGAGAAAATGGGTCTCGGTGACAGAAAATGGGCCTGTAAAAAAACGGAGACGAGAGGAGGGGGGGTGACTTCAAGAGAATGGTTGCAGATGAGAGGACGTCGCAGACTTAGCAAGAAAACTTCTGGATGGAGATGAGAGGGGTTGGCTTCGTGAGAGTAATCGAGGCAAAAAGACAAAATCTGAGCTGGACGTTCTGAGGAGCATTGTGGGAAACTCAAGGGTAGGAATTTAAACCTCTGAGAAGACCAATGGAGGGGGGGGGGTAGAAAGGATCATTTTGAACTAGAGCGTTGTGGGGACAGTAGAAAGCGAGGGATGATTTTGATGGAAAACGGAGAGACAGAATGAGAGAAAGAGTAACATGTGTGATGGTCATCAGAGTAGTGAGGAGTGGTTGGGGCAGACCAAGGAAGTGCAGTGAGGAGTTATTATATATTTACCTCCGTTTGGGTCTTTTATTATATCTCCGACTAAGAAAAAAAAATACGTAGATATATTCACAAAAACACACACACACAAACACATATTCTGACAACAAAACAAACAAGGTCATTCAAACAAACATGACACAAACATCAATCTCTGCAAATATATCCACAAGAAAACATAGAAATTAATTAATGTAACCACAATATGTATTCTTTTACTCAGAAACGTTAAATGGTGTTTTTTTTTTCTCCAGGAGGGAAGAGCTAACACACAATTAGGTACAGAGTCATTATAGTGGGAAAATATCTACATATAAAGTCATTTTTATCAAAGGAAAGAGACAAACAACTACGTCTTTGTGTAGAAATATACACACATATACAGTATACATTTTACATGGCAGCGAGGAAAATTACCAATACACATATAGTGACAAATGACTCCTACACTACTACTTGACGCGCTCTAAAAATCATATGACAAAATATGTAAACATTATTGAAAAATGACCTGATCACAAAGTATAATTTATTTTGTTATTTTTTTTCTGATGAATGATCTCATTTTTTCCCCTGCCTCTCACAATCACCCCTTTCCATAACCCCCCTCTAGAGTTTCCCCCTTCCCTTTTACTTCCACCGTCTTCAAAATCCCTTCCACTGCCCTTCTTCTCCTTTTCACCTCCCCTCTCACTCTCCTACCTCCCTCTCCCTAACTCCTTTCCTCCCTAGCCCTTCCTCGACCAAATCCACATCCTCCCTCTCCCTTTCCTCTCCCTAACTATCTCCTACTCCTCCCCTTACCATCACACTCCCTGTAATTGCCACTCCTGTCTCGTCCCCTCCTTCTTCTCCTCCTCCTTTCTCTCCTTATGCACCTCCTCTTTCTCCTCCCCCTCTCTCACCTCCTCCTTTCCCTCCCTTTCCTCCTCCTCTCTCACCTCCTCCTTTATCTCCTAAGCCTCCTCCCACTCCCTCTCCTCCTCCTCCTCTCCTCCTCCCCCCCCTCCCCCTCTACGCCGACAGTGGCTGATAAGATGAAATATTACGGGGATGTCACAAAGGCATTGTTTAGGGTTGGTCGTTCTTCTTCTATAGAGGGCTCTCTCTCTCTCTCTCTCTCTCTCTCTCTCTCTCTCTCTCTCTCTCTCTCTCCTCTCTCTCTCTCTCTCTCTCTCACCCTTATATTGCCTTCTTCATCTTCTTCTTCTTCTTGCCCCAGTCCTACCTTCTATCCCACAACTCTCCCATACCCATTCTCTTACACCTCCCCATCCTCCCCCACACCTCGCCCCACACCTCCCCATCCTCGCCCCACACCTCCCCATCCTCGCCCCACAACTCCCTCATCCTCGCCCCACACCTCGCCCCACACCTCCCCAAAAAAACAGCCTCACTTCGCGATTCACTTAAGTGCCAAGATGGGCTTCCTCCTCCGGACGGGTAATTTGCATATAATACACCGGTTTTAATTTGTTCCTCTTTTATTTAACAAGATACAATTTCCATTTTCCTTTTCTTTTTCTTGGTTGTTTAAGAAACCCTGGCGCTGATTGACTAATGCTTTATTCACACACATTATGTACCGACGGTGCTGATTGGGCACTGCTAAGTTTGCTCAAGGTTTGTGACGTAGGCTCTGATTGGGTAGTGCTGTGTTTACTGAGGGTATGTAACGGAGGTGATGACTGGTCAATACCACATTATAAATGTTCATGCAACAGAAGTGTTGATTAGTCAATACTGTATTCTGACTGAGAATTCAACGGAGATACTGATTGGACAACGTCACATCCACGGAATCGGTGATTGGCCAATGTTAGGGTCAATCTTGTGTTCACTAACCTCAACTTGAACAAATTTTCACCCTCATCCGGTGTAACAGATTACGTTACCTCAGTGTAATTTAGCCAAGATTAAATCACGCCGGTAACGTAAATATCATATCATATATCTTCACATTTTTATGCGTCAGTCAGCCCAATGCCCGTCCTTCCTGATTCACTGACTTAAGGGTGTTTTGTTTTTTATTTGCTTTGTTTTGTTTTATTTTGTTTGTTTTGTTTTGCAAATACCTGTACAGTACATCTGATTAGCCTCGCTTCCGGGCGTACCACCAACTCCACACTAACGCAACTAGGCCCAACTCTTGTTCACTGTTTCACCCATAGGCTCTTAACATTATTTTTTTTTTTACCGAACAATCAACATCTGTTAAAGCTTTATGGAATATTTACCTCTGTTTCATTTTTTTCTAGTACAAACGAAGACTGTATTAGAGAGGTCTTTCTCGCCTATTTTTTCCCACAGTGCAGTCTACGACAGTCTACGCTAAACTTTATATAATCTCTGTGTGCCTTCGTTATAATCCTAAGTGTGGGAGTCTTGAAGTCTTAAACGAGTCTTGGAGTGGGTCCTCCTTATTCCCTTCTCCTTTTATGCTCCTTCCTTCCCTGTATCTTTCTCACTTTCCTTCCATGTCTCTCTTGCCTACTCTCTCTATCTTCCCTTCTCTTTTATCTTTCTTTCTTCCTTTCTTTCCTCTCACTACCTCATTTATTCTGCCTTTCTTTATATTATTTGTTTTGCCAAGCCCCCTTCCCCCTGTCTTCACTCCCTACTTCACTCAGTCCTCTTCCTCCCTCTTTCCCACCTACCTTCCCTCTTTCCCACCTACCTTCCCTCCCTCCCTCCTTCATTCTACCTTGCCTTACCACACCTTCATTCACTCTCAGGAGGAGCCAGGCAGGTATTCTCTTGGTTACTGTTATGTTCCTCCCGCACCTACAAGTTTGGCAGAGTTTTGGCCCTTTGATGATCAGAGTGAGCTCCGAGCGCCTTAGTCCGCATCAGATACCTCTCTCTTCCTTCCTTCGTCTCTCTCCCCTCCTTCCCCTCCCACCTCCCCTTCGTCTCTCTCCCCTCCTTTTCCTCTCTCCCCTCCTTCCCCTCCCTCCCCCCTCTTCGTCTCTCTCTCCCCTCCACCCCTCAGATTCATGACTGCTCGCCTGCAATGACAAAGTTCTACAGTATACAGATTTGCATTGAAGACTTGGGGAGTATTTTGTGTGTGTGTGTGTGTGTGTGTGTGTGTGTGTGTGCTCTCCCCAAAGTGGTAAACAACCCTATAAAACTGACGACCAAAATACCGATGTGATTCTCCATTCAATTTCCAGAAAACACGTAGATAGTATTAATAGCACCACCATTACTCCCTGTTTAACTTTCCTGTATTGTTAATTAGTCGCTTCAAAGACATTAGTATCACCTGCTAATTGAGCGCTCATTTAATATCAATTTACACTGTATCAAACCAGTTACAGGTAAATGAAGGGCAATTATGGTTTAAATCTGACAAAGTAATCATTAATAAAGGTGAGAACTACTCCTGAAAGACTGGCAATATATACTTGAGTATGTATGTATGTATGTATGTATGTATGTATGTATGTATGTATGTATGTATGTATGTATGTATGTATGTGTGTATAAAGACAAAAGCTAAAGTGCTACAGTGCCTCCCTTTTCCTGTGTGAGTTTATAGAGATGTAGGTATGTTTGTAGGTATGTTTGTATGTATGTATGTATGTATGTGGTGTAATGGTCAGTATGTTCGTCTCGCAAACAAATGGACCCAGGTTCGATCCTCGGGCATTTGCCTCTGTCTACCCAGCAGTAATTGGGGACCTGGATGTTAATCGATTTGCGGATCGTGTTCCGGGGTAATGGTTAGCCAATGCAGTTGACGAATTGTCCGGTCTTCTCGGACTATTCCTTGACACTGGGTCATGCAACTTAGTGTGCGGTTGTTGGGTTGGCGACAGCTTCTACACCTTAAACAAATTCACGCCTAAGTGGCTCTAGGGCGGGCCATCCTCGATTTCGATGGGCAACCATTATATATATATATATATATATATATATATATATATATATATATATATATATATATATATATATTTAAAATTCCCATCTCAATTACTTCTGTTTTCGTGTTCAGTGGTGAAACTGCTGAGCCTCGTATAAATTTAACCAGCCTAAGATTTAATCAACTAAAACGAAGGAGTTGTTCGCCTGCCTCTGACTGACTAGATGCTTCAAGGTCATCTATATCCAGTCCTGTATGTGTGCCAGTCTTAGTGTCGGTACCTTTTGGTAAATTGCATATAAAATATGTAAAAAAAATCATATTGGGGTAGAGTTTGGCATTAAAAATAGCAATGTTCTCTCTCTCACACACACACCTCCAAAACTCCCACACTTTACCCTCTTTATCGCAATATTCCTTACATCTAAAATTTCGGAAACACAGAGAGAGATAAAGATAACACACCCGGGGAAAAATTAAAAAAAACAGTAATTTACTTCTGCTCTCTCTCTCTCTCTCTCTCTCTCTCTCTCTCTCGTTCAGCATCTTCATATGGTCTCCTTTGATTACTTACTAATTGTATTATATTTTCCTCCATTGCATTATCACCCCCTTTCTTTCCTACCTACGTATCTTCTATCTCCTACTTCCTCTTCTTCCTCTTCCTAGCCCCTCTCTCTTTCCTCTCTAATCTATCTCCCATCTCATTCTATTCTATGTTCCTTTCCTTCCTTCCCATCCCTCATCCCCTACTTTATCTTCTTCTTACTCTTTGTCTTTCTCTCCCCTTCTCCTTTCTTTCCTACCCACCTCGTACTTCCTCTTCTTCTTCCTTCTCCCCCGCCTCTTCCATTCCTCCTCTTCGATCTCTCTCTCTCACCCCCCCCTCCCCTCAGAGCCTCAAACATGTATCAAACAAGTCTAACACCTCTCTCGCCTCCTCAGATGGGAAACTTCTTACACCTTGACAGCAAAATGCCTCGGTGTGATCTCCTGGGAAGAGAAGAGGCGAGGGTCAGCTTTGTACCAGGCTGTCCCACGTCTCCGGCCCTGCATATTGTCCCAGTCACCGGGTACAACACTGGTATAAATCAGACCTTGTACCCTGAGCCTCGATACAGAGAAAAAGAAGAAGAAAAAACACCATTCACCTTTCACGGCCTCGAAAATACGATACATTTCATATTAAACTTCAAAATAAATAAGTTTTCTGTCTTTCTGTCTGTCTGTCTGTGTTTTACATATGTTCTCGTGGGGCTATGATACTAATGTGACCTTGTGAGGTTTTACATATACTGTATATATTGATATTTATTTGTAGAGGTGAGTTTTATGTGTAAGAGGAGAGAGAGGGGAGTTATAGGATACAGTAGGTTTATGTGAGCCAGGGGGAGGGGAGGAGAGGGAGGTGGAAGGGTGAGGAAGACGGGAAGAAGGAAGGGGTGAGAGGATGGGGAAGAAGGGGAAAGGGATGGGTAAAAGGTGGAGGGAGAAAGGAATAGGGAGAAGGGGGGCAGAAGGTGGAGAAGTGGGGAAGAAACACTACATCACCTGGCCTGGATGACGAGAAACACTACATCACCTGGCCTGGATGACGAGAAACACTACATCACCTGGCCTGGATGACGAGAAACACTACATCACCAGGCCTGGATGACGAGAAACACTACATCAACTGGCCTGGATGACGAGAAACACTACATCACCTGGCCTGGATGACGAGAAACACTACATCACCTGGCCTGGATGACGAGAAACACTACATCACCTGGCCTGGATGACGAGAAACACTACATCACCTGCCCTGGATGACGAAAAACACTACATCACCTGGCCTGGATGACGAAAAACACTACATCACCTGGCCTGGATGACGAGAAACACTACATCACCTGGCCTGGATGACGAGAAACACTACATCACCTGGCCTGGATGACGAGAAACACTACATCACCTGGCCTGGATGACGAGAAACACTACATCACCTGGCCTGGATGACGAGAAACACT
>NW_024734171.1:0-13009 GCF_018991925.1 Homarus americanus | reverse complement strand
AGGACAATAAAAGCAGTCCTAGACTCTGCTATATTTCACACAAAGCCTGTTCAACGAGCTTATGGCGCTGTGAACCACTATAGGAGACCACCCGTGCCGCTTAGGTGATCAGAGCAACATTTTACAAAATGCGGCTTCGAAACACGAGGATCCATATATATTTCATTAGCCCAATAAAGCACACGGACTACTACATATAATCAACACCTCACCCCACCAGATTTGAACCCACGATCTTATAATTGTGACCGGGGAACGCTACCTCTGGGCCACCAGGACAATAAAAGCAGTCCTAGACTCTGCTTTATTTCACACAAAGCCTGTTCAATGAGCTTATGGCGCCGTGAACCTTTAATGGGGACCACCCATGCCGCTTAGGTGATCAGAGTAACGTTTTACCAAATGCGGCTTCGAAACACGAGGATCCCTATATATTTCATTAGCCCAATAATGCACGCGGACTTCTTCATATAATCAACACCTAACCCCACCAGGATTCGAACCCACGATCTTCTAATTGTGACCGGGGAACGCTACCTCTGGGCCACCAGGACACTAAAAGCAGTCCTAGACTCTGCTATATTTCACACAAAGCCTGTTCAACGTGCTTTTGGCGCCGTGAACCTCTAATGGGGACCACCCGTGCCGCTTAGGCGATCAGAGCAACGTTTTACCAAATGCGGCTTCGAAAAACGAGGCTCCATATATATTTCATTAGCCCAATACAGCACGCGGACTTCTACATATAATCAACACCTCACCCCACCAGGATTTGAACCCACGGTCTTATAATTGTGACCGGGGGACGCTACCTCTGGGCCACCAGGACACTAAAAGCATTCTTAGACTCTGCTATATTTCACACAAAGCCTGTTCAACGAGCTTATGGCGCCGTGAACCTCTAATGGGGACCACGCGTGCCGCTTAGGTTATCAGAGCAACGTTTTACCAAATGCGGCTTCGAAACCCGAGGATCCATATATTTTTCATTAGCCCAATAAAGCACGCGGACTTCTACATATAATCAACATCTCACCTCACCAGGATTTGAACCCACGATCTTATAATTGTGACCGGGGAATGCTACCTCTGGGCCACCAGGACAATAAAAGCAGTCCTAGACTCTGCTATATTTCACACAAAGCCTGTTCAACGAGCTTGTGGCGCCCAGAACCTCTAATGGGGACCACCCGTGCAGCTTAGGTGATCAGAACAACGTTTTACCAAATGCGGCTTCGAAACACGAGGATCCATATATATTTCATTAGCCCAATAAAGCACGCGGACTTCTACATATAATCAACACCTCACCCCACCCGGATTTGAACCCACGATCTTCTAACTGTGACGGGCAAATGCTACCTCTGGGCCACCAGGACAATAAAAGCAGTCCTAGATTCTGCTATATTTCACACAAAGCCTGTTCAACGAGATTATGGTGCCGTGAACCTCTAATGGGGACCACCCGTGCCGCTTAGGTGATCAGAGCAACGTTTTACCAAATGCGGCTTCGAATCACGAGGATCCATATATATTTCATTAGCCCAATAAAGCACGCGGACTTCTACATATAATCAACACCTCACCCCACCAGAATTTGAACCCACAATCTTATAATTGTGACCGGGGGACGCTACCTCTGGGCCACGAGGACAATAAAAGCAGTCCTAGACTCTGCTATATTTCACACACAGCCTGTTCAACGAGCTTATGGCGCCGTGAACCTCTAATGGGGACCACGCACGCCGCTTAGGTGATCAGAGCAACGTTTTACCAAATGCGGCTTCGAAACACGAGGATCCATATATATTTCATTAGCCCAATAAAGCACGCGGACTTCTTCATATAATCAACACCTCACCCCACCAGGATTCGAACCCACGATCTTCTAATTGTGACCGGGGAACGCTATCTGGCCCACCAGACACTAAAAGCATTCCTAGACTCTGCCATATTTCAACACAAAAGCTCGTTTAACGAGCTGGCGGCGCCGTGAACTCCTTAATGGGGACCCCTGCCGCTTAGGTGATCAGGAGTAACGTTTTACCAAATGTGGCTTCGAAAACAAGAGGATCCATATAGATTTCTATTAGGACCATTAAAGTTAACGCCGGACTTCTACATAATAAAACAATTTCAATCTACCAGGATTTGAACCCACGATCTTATAATTGTGACCGGGGAACGGTACCTCTGGGCCACCAGGACAATAAAAGCAGTCCTACACTCTGCTATATTTCACACAAATCCTGTTCAACGAGCTTATGGCGCCGTGAACCTCTAATAGGGACCACCCGTGCTGCTTAGGTGATCAGAGCAACGTTTTACCAAATGCGGCTTCGAAAAACGAGGATCCAAATATATTTCATTAGCCCAATAATGCACGCGGACTTCTTCATATAATCAACACCTCACCCCACCAGGATTCGAACCCACGATCTTCTAATTGTGACCGTGGAACGCTACCTCTGGGCCACCAGGACAATAAAAGCAGTCCTAGACTCTGCTATATTTCTCACAAAGCTTGTTCAATGAGCTTATGGCACCGTGAACCTTTAATGGGTACCACTCGTGCCGCTTAGGTGATCAGAGCAACGTTTTACCAAATCCGGGTTCGAAACACGAGGATCCATATATATTTCATTAGCCCAATAAAGCACGCGGACTTCTACATATAATCAACACCTCACCCCACCAGGATTTGAACCCACGATCTTATAAATATGACCGGGGAACGATACCTCTGGGCCACCAGTTCAATAAAAGCAGTCCTAGACTCTGCTATGTTTCACTCAAAGCCTGTTCAACTAGCTTTTGGCGTCGTGAACCTCTAATGGGGACCACCCGTGACGCTTGGGTGATCATAGCAACGTTTTACCAAATGCGGCTTCGAAACACGAGGATCCATATATATTTCATTAGCCCAATATAGTACGCAGACCTCTTCATATAATCAACACCTCACCCCACGAGGATTCGAACCCACGATCTTCTAATTGTGACCGTGGAACGCTACCTCTGGGCCACCAGGACAATAAAAGCAGTCCTAGACTCTGCTATATTTCACACAAAGCCTGTTCAACGAGCTTATGGCGCCGTGGGACCACTATAGGGGACCACCCATGCCGCTTAGGTGATCACAGCAACGTTTTACCAAATCCGGCTTGGAAATACGAGGATCCATATATATTTATTAGCCCAATAAAGCACGCCGGACTTCTTCATAATCAACACCTACCACACCAGGATTTGAACCCACGATCTTATAATTGTGACCAGGAAGCGCTACCTCTGGGCCACCAGGACAATAAAAGCAGGCCAAGACTCTGCTATATTTCACACAGAGCCTGTTCAACGAGCTTATGGCGCCGTGAACCTCTAATGAGGACCACCCGTGCCGCTTAGGTGATCACAGCAACGTTTACCAAATCCGGCTTGGAAATACCAGGATCCATATATATTTCATTAGCCCAATAAAGCACACGAACCTCTACATATAATCAACACCTCACCCCACCAGGATATGAACCCACGATCTTATGAATGTGACCGGGGAACGCTACCTCTGGCCACCAGTTCAATAAAACCTGTCCTAGACTCTGCTATATTTCACACAAAGCCTGTTCAACGAGCTTATGGCGCCGTGAACCTCTAATGGGGACCACCCGTGCCGCTTTGGTGATCAGACCAACGTTTTACCAAATGCGGCTTCGAAACAAGAAGGATCCATATATATTTCATTAGCCCAATAAAGCACGCGGACTTCTACATATAATCAACACCTCACCCCTCCAGGATTTGAACCCACGATCTTATAATTGTGACCGGGGAACGCTACCTCTGGGCCACCAGGACAATAAAATCAGTCCTAGACTCTGCTATATTTCACACAAAGCCTGTTCAACGAGCTTTTGGCGCCGTGAACCTCTAATGGGGACCACCCGTGCCACTTAGGCGATCAGAGCAACGTTTTACCAAATGCGGCTTCGAAAAACGAGGATCCATATATATTTCATTAGCCCAATACAGCACGCGGACTTCTACATATAATCAACACCTCACCCCACCAGGATTTGAACCCACGGTCTTATAATTGTGACCGGGGGACACTACCTCTGGGCCACCAGGACAATAAAAGCAGTCCTAGACTCTGCTATATTTCACACAAAGCCTGTTCAATGAGCTTATGGCGCCTTGGGACCACTATAGGGGACCACCCATGCCGCTTAGGTGATCACAGCAACGTTTTACCAAATCCGGCTTGGAAATACGAGGATCCATATATATTTCATTAGCCCAATAAAGCACACGAACTTCTACATATAATCAACACCTCACCCCACCAGGATATGAACCCACGATCTTATAAATGTGACCGGGGAACGCTACCTCTGGCCACCAGTTCAATAAAACCTGTCCTAGACTCTGCTATATTTCACACAAAGCCTGTTCAACGAGCTTATGGCGCCGTGAACCTCTAATGGGGACCACCCGTGCTGCTTAGGTGATCAGAGCAACGTTTTACCAAATGCGGCTTCGAAACACGAGGATCCAAATATAATTTATTAGCCCAATAAAGCACTCGGACTTCTACATATAATCAACACCTCACCCCACCAGGATTCAAACCCACGATCTTATAATTGTGACCGGGATATGCTACCTCTGGGCCATCAGGACAATAAAAGCAGTCCTAGACTCTACTATATTTCACACAAAGCCTGTTCAACGAGCTTATGGCGCCATGAACCTCTAATGGGGACCACCCGTAACGCTTAGGTGATCAGAGCAACGTTTTACCAAATGCGGCTTCGAAACACGAGGATCCATATATATTTTATTAGCCCAATAAAGCACGCGGATTTCTACATATAATCAACACCTCACCCCACCAGGATTTGAACCCACGATCTTATAATTGTGATCGGGGAACGCTACCTCTGGGCCACCAGGACAATAAAAGCAGTCCTAGAATCTGCTATATTTCTCACAAAGCCTGTTCAACGAGCTTATGGCGCCATGAACCTCTAATGGGGACCACCCGTAACGCTTAGGTGATCAGAGCAACGTTTTACCAAATCCGGCTTCGAAACACGAGGATCCATATATATTTCATTAGCCCAATAAAGCACGCAGATTTCTACATATAATCAACACCTCACCCCACCAGGATTTGAACCCACGATCTTATAATTGTGACCGGGGATGCTACCTCTGGGCCACCAGGACACAAAAAGCATTCCTAGACTCTGCTATATTTCACACAAAGCCTGTTCAACTAGCTTATGGCGCCGTGAACCTCTAATGGGGCCCCCTCGTGCCGCTTAGGTGATCAGAGTAACGTTATACCAAACTGCTTCAAAACACGAGGATCCATATATATTCGACAGTTCAATAGCACGCGAGATTTCTACATATAATCAACACCACCCCACCAGGATTTGAAACCACGATCTTATAATCGCGGACTGGGAACGCATGCATTCTAAATACCAGGACAATAAAAGCAGTCCAGACTCTACAGGCTTTCACAAAGCCTGTTCAACGAGTTTATATGCCGTGAACCTCTAATTTAGACCACCCGCGCTAGGTGATCAGAGCAACGTTTTACCAAATCCGGCTTCGAAACACGAGCATCCATATATATTTCAATAGCCCAATAAAGCACGCGGACTTCTACATATAATCAACACCTCACCCCACCAGGATTTGAACCCACGATCTTATAATTATGACCGGGAAACGCTACCTCTGGGCCACCAGGACAATAAAAGCCGTCCTAGACTCTGCTATATTTCACACAAAGCCTGTTCAATAAGCTTATGGCGCCGTGAACCTCTAATGAGGACCACCCGTGCCACTTAGGTGATCAGAGCAACGTTTTACCAAATCCGGCTTGGAAATACGAGAATCCATATATATTTCATTAGCCCACAGCGGCAAGGACTTCTTCATATAATCAACACTTCACCCCACTAGGATTCGAACCCACGATCTTCTAATTGCGACCGGGGAACGCTACCTCTGGGCCACCAGGACACTAAAAGCATTCCTAGACTCTGCTATATTTCACACAAAGCCTGTTCAACTTGCTTATGGCACCGTGAACCTCTAATGGGGAACACCCGTGCTGTTTAGGTGATCAGAGCAACGTTTTACCAAATGCGGCTCAAACGATCCAAATATTTTGAGCCTGAAATAAACACCGACTTACATATAATCAACACCTCACCCTCACTAGATTCAAATCCACATCTTATAATTGTGACTGGACGCCACCCTGGGGCCACCAGACAATAAAAGCAGTCCCAACCCTGCTATATTTCACACAAAGCCTGTTCAATGATACTGAGGAACTTTAATGGGGACCACCCATGCCGCTTAGGTGATCAGAGTAACGTTTTACTAAATGCGGCTTCGAAACACGAGGATCCCTATATATTTCATTAGCCCAATAAAGCACGCGGACTTCTTCATATAATCAACACCTAACCCCACCAGGATTCGAACCCACGATCTTCTAATTGTGACCGGGGAACGCTACCTCTGGGCCACCAGGACACTAAAAGCAGTCCTAGACTCTGCTATATTTCACACAAAGCCTGTTCAACGAGCTTATGGCGCCGTGGGACCACTATAGGGGACCACCCGTGCCGCTTAGGTGGAGAGAGCAACGTTTTACCAAATCTGGCTTGGAAACTCGAGGAACCATATATATTTCATTAGCCCAATAAAGCTCGCGGACTTCAACATATAATCGACACCTCACCCCACCAGGATTTGAACCCACGGTCTTATAATTGTGACCGGGGAATGGTACCTCTGGGCCACCAGGACAATAAAAGCAGTCCTACACTCTGCTATATTTCACACAAATCCTGTTCAACGAGCTTATGGCGCCGTGAACCTCTAATAGGGACCACCCGTGCTGCTTAGGTGATCAGAGAAACGTTTTACCAAATGCGGCTTCGAAAAACGAGGATCCAAATATATTTCATTAGCCCAATAAAGCACTCGGACTTCTACATATAATCAACACCTCACCCCACCAGGATTTGAACCACCGATCGTATAATTGTGACCGGGATATGCTACCTCTGGGCCACCAGGACAATAAAAGCAGTCCTAGACTCTGCTATATTTCACACAAAGCCTGTTCAACGAGCTTTTGGCGCCGTGAACCTCTAATGGGGACCACCCGTGCCGCTTAGGTGATCAGAGCAACGTTTTACCAACTGCGGCTTCGAAACACGAGGATCCATATATATTTCATTAGCCCAATAAAGCACGTGGACTTCTTACATATAATCAACACCTCACCCCACCAGGATTCAAACCCACGATCTTATAATTGTGACCGGGATATGCTACCTCTGGGCCACCAGGACAATAAAAGCAGTCCTAGACGCTACTATATTTCACACAAAGCCTGTTCAACGACCTTATGGCGCCATGAACCTCTTCTCGAGACCACCCGTGCCCTTTAGGTGATCAGAGCAACGTTTTACCATATCCGGCTTGGAAACACGAGCATCCATATATATTTCATTAGCCCAATAAAGCACTCGGACTTCTTCATATAATCAACACCTCACCCCACCAGGATTTGAACGCACGATCTTATAATTGTGTCCGGGGAATGCTACCTCTGGGCCACTAGGACAATAAAAGCAGTCCTAGACTCTGCTATATTTCACACAAAGCCTGTTCAACGAGCTTTTGGCGCCGTGAACCTCTAATGGGGACCACCCGTGCCGCTTAGGTGATCAGAGCAACGTTTTACCAAATGCGGCTTCGAAACACGAGGATCCATATATATTTCATTAGCCCAATAAAGTACGTGGACTTCTTTATATAATCAACACCTCACCCCACCAGGATTCGAACCCACGATCTTATAATTGTGACTGGGGAACGCTACCTCTGAGCCACCAGGACACTATAAGGAATCCTAGACTCTGTTATATTTCACACAAAGCCTGTTCAACGAGCTTATGGCGCCGTGGGACCACTATAGGGGACCACCCGTGCCGCTTAGGTGGAGAGAGCAACGTTTTACCAAATCTGGCTTGGAAACTCGAGGATCCATATATATTTCATAAGCCCAATAAAGCACGCGGACTTCTACATATAATCAACACCTCACCCCACCAGGATTTGAACCCACGATCTTATAATTGTGACCGGGGGACGCTACCTCTGGGCCACCCGAACAATAAAAGCAGTCCTACACTCTGTTATATTTCACACAAAGCCTGTTCAATGAGATTATGGCGCCGTGAACCTCTAATGGGGACCACCCGTGCCGCTTAGGTGATCAGAGCAACGTTTTACCAAATGCGGCTTCGAAACACGAGGATCCATATATATTTCATTAGCCCAGTAAAGCAGGCGGACTTCTACATATAATCAACACCTCACCCCACCAGGATTTGAACCCCAAATCTTATAATTGTGGCCGGGGGACGCTACCTCTGGGCCACCAGGACAATAAAAGCAGTCCTAGACTCTGCTATATTTCACACAAAGCCTGTTCAATGAGTTTATGGCGCCGTGAACCTCTAATGGGGACCACCCGTGCCGCTTAGGTGATCAGAGCAACGTTTTACCAAATGCAGCTTCGAAACACGAGGATCTATATATATTTCATTAGCCCAATAAAGCACGCGGACTACTTCATATAATCAACACCTCACCCCACTAGGATTCGAACCCACGATCTTCTAATTGTGACGGGGAACGCTACCTCTGGGCCACCAGGACACTAAAAGCATTCCTAGACTCTAAGTATTTTTCACAATAAAGCCTGTTCAACGAGCTTATGGCGTCAGACCACTATAGGGGACCACTCCATGCCGCTAGGTGAGAGAGCAACGTTTTACCAAATCTGGCTTGAACCTGAGGATCCATATATTTATTATTAGCCCAATAAAGTTAATGCGATCTCTACAGAGCAATCGACACCACCCCACCAGGATTTGAACCCACGATCTTATACTGTGACCAAAGAAACGGTACCTCTAAATACCAGACACAAAAGCAGTCCTAGACTCTGCTATATTTCACCAATAAAAGCCTTGTTCAACTAGCTCTATGAAAATGAACCTCTAATGGGGACCAATTCGTGTCGCTTAAGGTTATCAGAGCAACGTTTTACCAAATCCGGCTTCGAAACACGAGGATCCATATATATTTCATTAGCCCAATAAAGCACTCGGACTTCTACATATAATCAACACCTCACCCCAGCAGGATTTGAACCTACGATCTTATAATTGTGACCGGGGAATGCTACCTCTGGGCCACTAGGACAATAAAAGCTGTCATAGACTCTGCTATATTTCACACAAAGCCTGTTCAACGAGCTTATGGCGCTGTGAACCACTATAGGGGACCACCCGTGCCGCTTAGGTGATCAGAGCAACGTTTTACCAAATGTGGCTTCGAAACACAAGGATCCATATATATTTCATTAGCCCAATAATGCACGCGGACTTCTTCATATAATCAACACCTCACCCCACCAGGATTCGAACCCACGATCTTCTAATTGTGACCGTGGAACGCTACCTCTGGGCCACCAGGACAATAAAAGCAGTCCTAGACTCTGCTATATTTCTCCAAAAGCCTGTTCAACGAGCTTATGGCGCCGTGAACCTTTAATGGGTACCACTCGTGCCGCTTAGGTGATCAGAGCAACGTTTTACCAAATCCGGGTTCGAAACACGAGGATCCATATATATTTAATTAGCCCAATAAAGCACGCGGACTTCTACATATAATCAACACCTCACCCCACCAGGATTTGAACCCACGATCTTATAAATGTGACCGGGGAATGATACCTCTGGGCCACCAGTTCAATAAAAGCAGTCCTAGACTCTGCTATGTTTCACTCAAAGCCTGTTCAACTAGCTTTTGGCGTCGTGAACCTCTAATGGGGACCACCCGTGCCGCTTGGGTGATCATAGTAACGTTTTACCAAATGCGGCTTCGAAACACGAGGATCCATATATATTTCATTAGCCCAATATAGTACGCAGACCTCTTCATATAATCAACACCTCACCCCACGAGGATTCGAACCCACGATCTTCTAATTGTGACCGGGGAACGCTACCTCTGGGCCACCAGGACAATGAAAGCAGTCCTAGACTCTGCTATATTTCACACAAAGCCTGTTTAACGAGCTTATGGCGCCGTGAACCTCTAATGGGGACCACCCGTGCCGCTTAGGTGATCAGACCAACGTTTTACCAAATGCGGCTTCGAAACAAGAAGGATCAATATATATTTCATTAGGCCAATAAAGCACGCGGACTTCTACATATAATCAACACCTCACCCCTCCAGGATTTGAACCCACGATCTTATAATTGTGACCGGGGAACGCTACCTCTGGGCCACCAGGACAATAAAAGCAGTCCTAGACTCTGCTATATTTCACACAAAGCCTGTTGAACGAGCCTATGGCGCCGTGAACCTCTAATGGGGACCACCCATGCCGCTTAGGTGATCAGAGCAACGTTTTACCAAATGCGGCTTCGAAAAACGAGGATCCATATATATTTCATTAGCCCAATAAAGCACGCGGACTTCTTCATATAATCAACACCTCACCACACCAGGATTCCAACCCACGATCTTCTAATTGTGACCGGGGAACGCTACCTCTGGGCCACCAGGACAATAAAAGCAGTCCTAGACTCTGCTATATTTCACACAAAGCCTGTTCAACGAGCTTATGGCGCCTTGGGACCACTATAGGGGACCACCCATGCCGCTTAGGTGATCACAGCAACGTTTTACCAAATCCGGCTTGGAAATACGAGGATCCATATATATTTCATTAGCCCAATAAAGCACACGAACTTCTACATATAATCAACACCTCACCCCACCAGGATATGAACCCACGATCTTATAAATGTGACCGGGGAACGCTACCTCTGGCCACCAGTTCAATAAAACCTGTCCTAGACTCTGCTATATTTCACACAAAGCCTGTTCAACGAGCTTATGGCGCCGTGAAACTCAGATGGGGACCACCCGTGCTGCTTAGGTGATCATAGCAACGTCTTACCAAATGCGGCTTCGAAACACGAGGATCCAAATATATTTTATTAGCCCAATAAAGCACTCGGACTTCTACATATAATCAACACCTCACCCCACCAGGATTCAAACCCACGATCTTATAATTGTGACCGGGATATGCTACCTCTGGGTCATCAGGACAATAAATGCAGTCCTAGACTCTACTATATTTCACACAAAGCCTGTTCAACGAGCTTATGGCGCCATGAACCTCTAATGGGGACCACCCGTAACGCTTAGGTGATCAGAACAACGTTTTACCAAATGCGGCTTCGAAACACGAGGATCCATATATATTTTATTAGCCCAATAAAGCACGCGGATTTCTACATATAATCAACACCTCACCCCACCAGGATTTGAACCCACGATCTTATAATTGTGACCGGGGAACGCTACCTCTGGGCCACCAGGACAATAAAAGCAGTCCTAGACTCTGCTATATTTCAAAGCCTGTTCAACGAGCTTATGGGCGCCATGAACTGAATAGACTTAATTCAGACTTTAGGTGATCAGAGAGCAACGTTTACCAAACCGCTATTTCATGAAAACACGAGACCAGCATAAGTTATTTTACAGCCAAATAAAGCACGCAGATTTCTACATATAATCAACACCTCACCCCACCAGGATTTGAACCCACGATCTTATAATTGTGACCGGGGAACGCTACCTCTGGGCCACCAGGACAATAAAGCAGTCCTAGACTCTGCTATATTTCACACAAAGCCTGTTCAACGACCTTATGGCGCTATGAACCTCTAATGGGGACCACCCGTGCCGCTTAGGTGATCAGAGCAACGTTATACCAAATCCGGCTTCGAAACACGAGGATCCATATATATTTCATTAGCCCAATAAAGTACGCGCATTTCTACATATACTCAACACCTCACCCCACCAGGATTTGAAACCACGATCTTATAATTGTGACCGGGGAACGCTACCTCTGAGCCACCAGGACAATAAAAGCAGTCCTAGACTCTGCTATATTTCTCACAAAGCCTGTTCAACGAGTTTATGGCGCCGTGAACCTCTAATGGGGACCACCCGTGCCGCTTAGGTGATCAGAGCAACGTTTTACCAAATCCGGCTTCGAAACACGAGCATCCATATATATATTTCATTAGCCCAATAAAGCATGCGGACTTCTACATATAATCAACACCTCACCCCACCAAGATTTGAACCCACGATCTTATAATTGTGACCGGGAAACGCTACCTCTGGGCCACCAGGACAATAAAAGCAGTCCTAGACTCTGCTATATTTCACACAAAGCCTGTTCAATGAGCTTATGGCGCCGTGAACCTCTAATGAGGACCACCCGTGCCACTTAGGTGATCAGAGCAACGTTTTACCAAATCCGGCTTGGAAATACGAGAATCCATATATATTTCATTAGCCCAATAAAGCACAAGGACTTCTACATATAATCAACACCTCACCCCACCAGGATTTGAACCCACGATCTTATAAATGTGACCGGGGAACGCTACCTCTGGGCCACCAGTTCAATAAAAGCAGTCCTAGACTCTGCTATATTTCACACAAAGCCTGTTCATCGAGCTTATGGCGCCGTGAACCTCTAATGGGGACCACCCGTGCTGCTTAGGTGATCAGAGCAACGTTTTACCAAATGCGGCTTCGAAACACGAGGATCCAAATATATTTTATAGCCCAATAAAACACTCGGACTTCTACATATAATCAACACCTCACCCCACCAGGATTCAAATCCACGATCTTATAATTGTGACCGGGATATGCTACCTCTGGGCCATCAGGACAATAAAAGCAGTCCTAGACTCTACTATATTTCACACAAAGCCTGTTTAACGACCTTATGGCGCCGTGAACTTCTAATGGGGACCACCCGTGCCGCTTAGGTGATCAGAGCAACGTTTTACCA